>NC_084557.2:39580691-39603191 GCF_033978685.3 Nerophis lumbriciformis
GGATTCTGGGTATTTGTTCTGTTGTTACGGTGCGGATGTTCTCCCGAAATGGGTTTGTCATTCTTGTTTGGTGTGGGTTCACAGTGTGGCGCATATTTGCAACAGTGTTAAAGTTGTTTATACGGCCACCCTCAGTGTGACCTGTATGGCTGTTGATCAAGTATGTCTTGCAGTCACTTTCGTGTGTATGCAGAAGCCGCATACAACATGTGACTGGGTATGGTGAAAAAGCAGACGCGTCGACAGGTTTTAGAGGACGCTAAAGGCAGTGCCATCACGGCACGCCCTTAATATTGTTGTCCGGGTGAAAATCGGGAGAAATTTGGGAGAATGTTTCCCCGGGAGATTTTCGGGAGGGGCACTGAAATTCGGGAGTCTCCTGGAAAAATCGTGAGGGTTGTCACGTATGGGCATATTGTTGGTGTGGCACCGAACGGAGATGTTGACATGCAGAGTTTCAAGCGCTCTTCATTCTCTAGTGGGTGACTTTTCAAATGATGCTACAAATTAGCAGTAATTATACTTTTGTAGCAACGCTTTTGCCGCATAATTGTTCAACATATACCGTACCTGCTTGAAGCCAAACCACCGCCAGACGATGGACCCAGTGCTGTTTTTCTTGGGAATTAATTCTTCTTCCTTCATTTGTTACCAGATTCGCACCTTCTCTCTCTCGTATTACCACTCGCACCTCTAGCACAACAGCTAATGTTACCATGCCGCTACCTCTCTGCTCCGGGAGGCGTGACAGTATGTGACGTATGTAAGAAGGTGCGCTTGTTTTATCTCTCTGTGAGAAGAAGAGACAAGAAAGATTGGGAGACGCATGTAGTGTAATGCCCGCAGCTAAAAGCAACTGCGTGAGAACATATACTGGAATGTCACGATATAGTAATTTTCTATATCGCACAGAGACAAACCCGCGATATATCGAGTATATTCAATATATCGCCCAGCCCTAATATATCTATCTATATATATATATATATATATATATATATATATATATATATATATATATATAATATGCATATTTATGTGTAAATATATGTACATTTATGTATATACAACATATTGATATATAAATATGTGTATAGGTATGTACAGTCGCGATCAAAAGTTTACATACACTTGTAAAGAACATGTCATGGCTGTCTTAAGTTTCCAATAATTTCTACAACTCTTATTTTTTTGTGATAGAGTGATTGAAACACATACTTGTTTGTCACAAAACACATTCATGAAGTTTGGTTCTTTTATGAATTCATTATGGTCTACTGAAAATGTGACCAAATCTGCTGGGTCAAAAGTATACATAAAGGCAATGTTAATATGTGGTTACATGTTTGGCAAGTTTCACTGTAATAAGGCGCTTTTGGTAGCCATCCGCAAGCTTCTGGCAAGCTTCTGGTTGAATTTTTGACCACTCCTCTTGACAAAATTGGTGCAGTTCAGCTAAAATTTGTTGGTTTTCTGACAAGGCCTCACCTTTTCTCCTCCAAACATATTGCTGGGTATTGTGGCCAAACAGCTCAATTTTTGTTACATCTGACCACAGAACTTTCCTCCAGAAGGTCTTATCTTTGTCCATGTGATGTCAGATGAAACAAATATTGAGCTGTTTGGCCACAATACCCAGCAATATTTTTGGAGGAGAAAAGGTGAGACCTTTAATCTCAGGAACACCATCCTACCGTCAAGCATGGTGTGGTAGTATTATGCTCATGGCCTGTTTTGCTGCCAATGGAACTTATGCTTTACAGAGAGTAAATGGGACAATGAAAAAGGAGAATTACCTCCAAATTCTCCAGGACAACCTAAAATCATCAGCCCGGAGGTTGGGTCTTGGGCGCAGTTGGGTGTTCCAACAAGACAATGACCCTAAACACATGTCAAAAGTGGTAAAGGAATGTCAAAATTAGGCTAGAATTAAGGTTTTCGAATGACCCTCCCAAAGTCCCGACTTAAACTTGTGGACAATGCTGAGGACACAAGTCCATGTCAGGAAACCAACAAATTTAGCTGAACTGCACCAATTTTGTCAAGAGGAGTGGTCAAAAATTCAACAAAAAGCTTGCCAGAAGCTTGTGGATGGCTACCAAAAGCGCCTTATCGCAGTGGAACTTGCCAAGGGACATGTAACCAAATATTAACATTGCTGTATGTTTACTTTTGACCCAGCAGATTTGGTCACATTTTCAGTAGACCATAATACATTCATAAAAGAACCAAACTTCATGAATGTTTTTTGTGACCAACAAGTATTTGCTCCAATCACTCTATCACAAAAAAATAAGAGTTGTAGAAAGTATTGTAAACTCAAGACAGCCATGACATTATGTCCTTTACAAGTGTATGTAAACTTTTGATCACGACTGTATATAAGTGTATTTATGTTTGTGTATATAATTGTGTATATTTGTATTATGAATACTAATTTATTGTGACTACTGTTATTGTATTATTGTTATTACATATGTTAAACATCTCATTATTTTAAAAGAAATGTTATTCTAACTATTTACCAGTTTATATATATATTTTTTATCAGAAAAACCTATTTTATCATTGTACGTCCACTTGCTACTTGCTACACGGGGGTTTTCACAATGTTACAAATAAGACTTTCAGCCACGTGTTCAATATTTACAAGCTCTCTCAACACATGCTAGCCTGGCTGCTAGCCTTCAATTTATTTAGTTTTTTTTTTTATCCCGCCTTGCGGTCTCTCTCCTTGGTTTGCATCTCTGTCTATTCTACTTCCTGTTTGTGGAGATTACACATCATCGACCCATCAGTGGAGCTAGGGGACTCTGTAATTACTTTAATCACTGAAAATATATATTGAGTTTTTCGTATTTTTACAATAATATTCTAATATTCATTAGAAGTGCAAATAGGAAATACAGTATATGTGAATTGCACATTATCTTGATGTAATGAATTGTCCTTTGCAAAATATGGCCATAATTTGGATTTGGTTCAGTTGTAACTAGAAGAGATGTGTCGGGTAAAAGGCTATATCTCTGTGGTGTTTATTCGTGAACTGTTTCGTGTTTTAAATTGACATTAAAAAGTGAGCAATTTCTTTTTTCTCATTATTTGTGTTTTTTTCCAGTCCGAAAATGACACATAACTAAGTAGTTCATCATTTGACATCCCATGTTTTTAAATTGTTTGCAGTGTAGCTAATTTATGACATATTTCTGAACTGTTTATGGATCTGTCACGTTTCCAAATATATGTCCCACCCATTATCAAACTTAACGTTTATCTACCTTCTTTGACCTCCATTAACATATTTATGGCGCACTGTTTCAGTGCCACTACCACTTTCTCCTCCTCCGTCTCCGCCAGTGTATTTATTTTTACCCGGGCTCTGTTTTGTCTCACTTTGCGGGCCCCTGCGACGCTCCGTCAGTGTGGTGTCACACAGCCGTCGTCTGAGTGGCTTGTTTAATTAGTCATAAAGAGTTTGTGTCTTCTTTTTTTACTTTCCTCTCCACCTTCAGTGTTGAAACTTTCCTCTCCACCTTCAGTGTTAAAACAGAATATTATCTCCCTTGGTAAAAGAAAACACACACAAACACCAGAGCACATCTGTTCTGATGTAAACAAAACAAACCCTGATCACCAGAAAACAGATTATTAAATATCTTTGTATTTTTCCAGAGGGCTAAAATCAGATAAGATAGGATTAACATGAATGTATTAATTGGAGTCCCTTGTGGGCTCACCTTTTCAACCATCAAATTAAGAAAATGTTTTAAAAACATTTGGCCTTTTTAACACTTGAGGACCCTGTTCAAACCAAGTTACACTTTTCCTTAGGACCCAATCGTAAAAGTGTATTAAAATGTATTGTACGATCATTTGAATGGACGTTCATTTGTGTTTCGTTGTTACGTACGCACTTCCATACATTTTTGATATTGTACAAAAAGAAAAAGATAACTCTTTCATTCTTTTTATCTAACTTCTATCCCTTCACTATGTCTCCCAAGTGTGAGGCAGACTGTTCTGATGGCAGGGCGTCAAAGAAAAGAGAAGTGAAAGTAGTCATGGTAAAATGCTCTGAAAGGGGAAGAAACGACGATCAACATTGGTTTCTTGCCGGTTCACGCTGCTAAAAAACTGCGACTATCAAGGATTAAGATGGTGTCCTTAAAATGTGAAATAATCTTTTACCGTTTTTCAATGGTGAAAGCAAAACAGGGTGTGGAAGTCTCTTACTTCCGGGTTCTTCTGGACCCCAATCATGGACATGACAGCTCCTTTTCAGGGTTGAACACTGTTTTATTTTCAGTCTTTCTTGTGCTTTTCAGCAAATGTCTTTTCGTTCGTCTGTCTCGCTCTCGCTCGTGCTCCACCTCCTCTCTTCTTCCCGACTGCTGCTTTTAACAGAGCGACAGGTGATCAGACAAACACACTCAGCTGTGTCATCCACTCACCTGTCGCTAATCTCGAAGCCGGTCCCGACACATCCCGCCTCGCTGCAGGTCCGCAGGCCACGCCCCTTACATACCTCCACCGCCAGACTCAGGCCGGGACGCCGTCTGGCCGCCCCCCCCCCCCCCCCCCTGTGAGGGAGCGGGAAAGGAAGTCGGCCACAGCCATCTGTGCCCCCGGTCTGTGAATCACTCTGAAGTTGTAGGGTTGCAAAGCTAGATACCAACGGGTGATCCGCGCGTTGGCATCTTTCATGCGGTGGAGCCACTGGAGGGGTTTGTGGTCGGAGCAGAGGCTGAATGAGCGCCCCAGGAGGTAGTATCGGAGGGCCCCGACCGCCCACCTGATGGCGAGGCACTCCCTCTCCACTGTGCTGTACCTTGCCTCCCTTTTGGACAGCTTCCGGCTGATGTAGAGAATGGGTCGGTCGACGCCCTCCACCTGCTGGGACAAAACCGCTCCCAGTCCTCTGCCCGACGCGTCAGCCTGCAGACAAAACGGGAGAGAAAAATCAGGCATGTGCAGGACCGGCTCCTCGCAGAGGGCCTTCTTAACCTTCTCAAACGCCTGCTGGCACTGCTCCGTCCACTGGACCAGATCTGGAGCACCCTTTCGGGTGAGGTCAGTTATTGGGCTGGTAAGGTCCGCAAACCGGTGGATAAACCTCCAGTAGTAACCCGCCAGACCCAAAAACTGCCTCACCTCTTTTTTCGTCTTGGGGTTTGGGCAGGTCGCAATTGCCGCTGTTTTATCTACCTGCGGCCGCACCTGCCCTCCTCCCAAGTGGTACCCCAGATACTGTACTTCCCTCCGGCCAACTGCACACTTCGCCGGGTTGGCGGTGAGCCCTGCCTGTCTCAGGGACTCGAGCACTGCCCCCACCCGCCGCATGTGTTCATCCCAGCCGCTACTCTGGATGATGACATCATCCAGGTAGGCCGCAGCGTATGCAACGTGGGGTCGCAGCACCCGGTCCATGAGGCGCTGGAACGTGGCGGGCGCACCGAACAAGCCAAACGGAAGTGTCACAAATTGGTACAAACCTTCCGGAGTGGAAAAGGCCGTTTTTTCCCTGGACTCTGGTGACAAGGGAATCTGCCAGTAGCCCTTGGTTAAATCCAGTGTCGTGAAGAAACGAGCAGCGCCCAGCCGATCCAGGAGCTCGTCGACCCGAGGCATTGGGTACGCGTCAAAACGTGAAATTTCATTCACCTTGCGGTAATCCACACAGAACCGCACAGACCCATCCTTCTTCCCTACCAGAACAATGGGGCTGCACCACGCACTGTGGGATTCTTCTATTACCCCCAACACCAGCATGGATTTTAATTCCTCCCGAACTACTTTGCGTTTGTGTTCGTGGAGCCTGTAGGGCCGAGACCGCACCGTAACACGATGATGATGCTGGATGAGGTTCGTGCGCCCGGGCCGAGGGGAGAACACATCAGAGAAGCGCTGCTGCAGTTTAGCAACATCCGCTCTCTGCGCTAACGTGAGCTTATCGTCACAGAGGAGGGGAAAGGGCGGTCCAGCGCGCGAGACCTCCAGCCCGAACTCCCCCTCCTCCTTAACCACCGTTACCATGGAAACAGGCTCCGCCTCCTTCCATGCTTTCAGGAGGTTAATGTGATAAATTTGGGTGGCTCCGCCCCGGTCCGAGCGCCGGACCTCGTAGTCCACATCACCCACTTGCCGTGTGACCTCGAAGGGTCCTTGCCAGCGCGCAAGTAATTTCGAGCTGGATGTGGGGAGTAATATAAGCACTTTTTCTCCCCGTGAAAATTTTCTTAGCTGAGTCCCCCTGTTATACGTGCGCTGCTGACGTTCCTGGGCACGGAGCAAATTCTCGCGTGACAAGTGCTCGCATGTCCAGGACGTATTGAATTTCGTTTTTACTGGAGCTTGGCCCCTCCTCCCAGCTTTCCTTAATTACGTCCAACACTCCGCGCGGCTTCCTGCCGTATAATAACTCAAAAGGCGCAAAGCCTGTGGAGGCCTGAGGTACCTCCCGCATCGCAAACAGTAGGGGATCCAGCCATTTATCCCAATTTGGTTTGTCTTTATGTGTAAACTTACGGATCATGGTTTTCAGCGTTTTATTCAATCTCTCCACCAGCCCATCTGTTTGTGGATGGTATACGCTGGTGCGGATCGCTTTAATTCCCAATAATCCGTACAGTTCCTTTATCGTGCGTGACATAAAGGACGTGCCCTCGTCAGTCAGAATCTCTTTTGGGATTCCAACTCGGGAGATGACCTGAAACAGGGCCTGCGCTACACTCTTTGCAGAGATGGAGCGCAGGGGCACTGCTTCGGGATAGCGTGTTGCGTAATCCACTAGGACTAACACAAAGCGATATCCCCGTGTGCTCGGGTGGATTGGTCCGATGAGGTCCATACCCATTCTTTTGAAGGGGGCCTCCATGAGCGGCAATGGGCGCAAAGGCGCCTTTGGGGTGGCCGCCGGGTTCACCAGCTGACAGTCCGGGCAGGCAGCGTACCAGCGGCGCACGTCTGCCCGGATGCCCGGCCAATAGAATCGGACCATGACCCGATTGAGTGTTTTATTATACCCCATGTGGCCAGCCATGGGATTGTAATGCGCCGCCTGGAAAACCATTTCCCTGCGGCGTTTTGGCACCAACAATTGGGTGGATTCCTCTCCGGTCTGAGTGTCACGGCTCACTCGGTATAATCTATCTCTAATAATCGAGAAGTGAGGGAACACCCGCGCTGCTCCCGGGCGCACCAGCTGACCGTCGATGTAATCCACCTGGTCCCAGGCCGCGCGGAAAGTTTCATCGCGAGACTGCTCGAGCGGAAAATCCTCCATAGTGTGCCAGTTCCCGCTCGGCAGTATCGGACGGACCCGCGTCACCACTGAGAACCGCGCGGATGCTCCCCTTTCCTACGGTCCATGAACTTACCCCCACTTGTGTCAGTAAATGGTTAAACCCCGGCCAATTTGTGCCCAAGATTACGGGGTGCGAGAGGTGCGTACTTACAGCTACCTCGACCCTATGCTTTTGGCCCTCATACCAAATTTCTACTGGCACCATAGGGTACTCGTGCACATCCCCATGAACACACCTGATTTTTAGCCGTGTTGCCTGAACCAGGTTCTGGTGGATCATGGTCTGCCCGCAGCCCGAATCCACCATCGCCTGGTATGTACTCCCTTGTATCGTTACCTTCATACCGTACGTCTCACCCGGGCCGGGGGAGGGCACTGAAGGAGCGGCCACCCGGGTCACGCGCCCCACCTCCACCTGTGGAGGTCCGTGACGCGCGCGACCGGGCCGCCCACGCCTCCAGCACGCCTGCCCAAGCGTTTGAGGGGCTGTCTGCGCGGGAGATGTTCTGGAGGCAGCAGCCGGGACCTGCGGAGACAGAGTAGAGGGAGGGTCACGTGGGTTAAAGTGGGGAATGTGTCGGTCTCTCTCCTTCTCATGTCGCACGCTCGGTCCGTGCGCCGCTGGTGTCGGTTGCTCCTCGCGGTGGACAGCCAGGTGGTTCTCGGCGAGGGTCACCGCTGCTGCGAGGTCCCGGATCCAGTTCACCGTCCGCGTCGGGATCGCCTCCACAAACTGTTCCAGTAAGATCTGGTCCAGCAGTCGGCCATCTCCCTCTCCCGGCTGCAGCCAGCGCGTCGCCGCCTCTTGGAGCCGCTGGCCAAAGGCGAATGGCCGGTCCTCCTTCCCCAGACGCATGGACCAAAACCGTCGTCGGTAATCTTCGGTGGTGCCTCCCGTCCGGTCCAGCACCGCCCTCCTCAGGTCCTCAAAGCGCACTCTGGAGGGCGCCGGCAGGCTGAGCGCCGCACGCTGCGCCTCCCCCGTCAAGAGCGGCAAGAGCCGCACCCCCCACTCTTCTTCCGGCCACGCGCATGCTCTCGCCGTGGCCGCAAAAATGTCCAAAAAGGCATGGGGATCCTCTTTTTCCCCCATGCGGGGGATGGTGACGGCCGTCGGCATTGGCGGTGCCCCGCCCCCCTGGTCCGCTAACGCCCGCAGGACCTGACACTGTTGGCGGGTGGTCGCTGCCAGCTCAGAGAGCGCGCCCGCGAGAGCCGTCAGGGTGTCGTCTTCCCTTGCCTCCGGTGGTCCAGCCGAGTTGGGCGCCAAATTGTGGAAGTCCCTTACTTCCGGGTTCTTCTGGACCCCAATCATGGACATGACAGCTCCTTTTCAGGGTTGAACACTGTTTTATTTTCAGTCTTTCTTGTGCTTTTCAGCAAATGTCTTTTCGTTCGTCTGTCTCCCTCTCGCTCTCGCTCGTGCTCCACCTCCTCTCTTCTTCCCGACTGCTGCTTTTAACAGAGCGACAGGTGATCAGACAAACACACTCAGCTGTGTCATCCACTCACCTGTCGCTAATCTCGAAGCCGGTCCCGACACATCCCGCCTCGCATCCGCAGGCCACGCCCCTCACACAGGGGTTGTCTCTTCACTTGGGGTTTTTGTGAAGTCACCGAGGTTCCTATTTTTACTTACAGACATGTTCATGTAAATGGTTATACTTGTATAGCGCTTTTCTACCTTGAAGGCACTGAAAGCGCTTTGACACTATTTCCACATTCATCCATTCACAGACCTTCACACACACATTCACGCACTGATGGCGGGAGCTGCCATGCAAGGCGCTAACCACGACCCTTCAGGAGCAAGGGTGAAGTGTCTTGCTCAAGGACACAACAGACGTGACTAGGTTGGTAGAATCTGGGGATTGAAACAGGAACCCTCAGGTTGCTGGCACGGCCACTCTTCCAACCGATCATGTATGATTAGTATGACTTTGGTGAGCTATGAAGCCACACTGCTTGATGGATTGTGGGAGCATTACGCCTACCGTAGACAGACGAATTGTGCTTCAACATACAAGTATTATTATGGTGTGTGGATAAGGACCGCAAACTGGCACCCATTAGCAGACACATTATCTCAAGTTTTGTCTTGCAATATTATGCAAAACAAATTTTCTTACCTTCTGGTGCCTGCTCATCCGTATTTGGGATCTGAAAAAGTCCTGAAAATTTGCGTGGATCCACCATTGTAGTCCATGCAACACCATAGTCGATAAGCTTGTTCTTTTTCTGTATTTTGTTGTTATGTGGCATTCATCCTCCGCTGTTGCCATTTCTAATATAAAGTAGTGTAAATTTCTTACTTATATCTGTCAGTAGACTCGCTATGAAAGCGCTTAAAAATACCTGTGTAGTTGGTTTACATTATTCACCCACGGAACTTTAGTTATTAGAGAGTTCCGGTCGGACGGTTTTTCACGGGACACATTTCCGGCATTGTTGCACTAGTGAGCCACGGATAAGGAGATGCTGCTCCGTTATTGATTGAAGTAAAGTCTGAATGTCATTAAAACTGTTAGCTCCATCTTTTGACACTTCTTCCAGTCCCGTCCTTGCACGCGACACCGCTACAACAAAGATGACTGGGAGAAGACGCTGTCAAAGGTGAGCCACGTAAATAATACCGCCCACAAAATGGCGCATCCTGAAGCGACTGTCAGAAAGCGACTTGAAGATGGTCTGTAAAACATAATCTATGCAACATTTTGTCCAAAGAACCACCATTACATGTTATGTAGACCACAAGGAAGTGTTTTCAATTTAGAAAAAAATCATAATGTTACGCCTTTAATGCGCCTTATAATCCGGTGCACCTTTTGTATGAAAATAGACCTGACTAGACCCGCTCATTGGCAGTGTGCTTTCTATTCCGGTGTGCTCTATGGTCCGAAAAATACAGTACGCCTTCAAGTCTGGAAGTGCAGGGTTTAAAACACATCTTAACCTTAGCAGGAAAATGCGAGTACTTAAAATTGGAAAAACTACACCTAAAATGTTTTAGGGCATTCAATCGGTCGCAACTGGACTGTTCAGTCGGGGTGTCAAAAAAAGTAAAATATTTTCAGATTATTCGCGATTCTTATTTGTAACTATTCTTAATCGATTAAAAAAAATTATATATACTGTATATATTTTTCATTCTTTTTTTTTATCTGTATGTTCAGCCACTCAGGTAAATTATATTGTTGATGTAGATCAGGGGTGCTCATTACGTCGATCGCGATCTACCGGTCGATCCCGGAGGGTGTGTCAGTCGATCACCAGCCAGGCATTAAAAAAATAGTCCTAAAAATGAGCGATCATAAATCTTCACTATGACGTCACTTTCGTCACTTGATTGACATTCACGGCACCCGAGGGTCTTCTGAGATGACGCTGGCTGCTGCCAGCTCATTAAAATTACCGACTGGAAGGCGAGAAACACTTTATTTCAACAGACTGTGGCGCCGTACCTGTCGTCAAAACTCCAAAAACCGACTGCACAGTTGCACAATAAAAGCTCTGCTTCATCCTGCCTGCGCTACCAAAATAAGAGTCTCAGAAAGCTGGCGTGCACAAGCTAGCAAGCTACGGAGTTTGCCGACAATGTATTTTTTGTAAAGTGTATACAAAAGAGTACGGAAGCTGGACAAATAAGATGCCAAAAACCAACTACTTTCATGTGGTATTGGACAGAAAGGAGGACTTTTTTCTCCTCCATTCGAAAATGCGGACGTTATCATCACCACTGTCTGATTCCAATCAATGCAAGTCATCAGAATCAGGTAATACACCAACTTATATTCTTGTCTTCATGAAAGAAAGGAATCTATATGTGTTAAACATGCTTGTATTATCTTTATCCACCTTTAAGTTGTTAACAATATTAACTATATGTGTTAAACATGCTTGTATTATCTTTAACCACCTTTAAGTTGTTAACAATATTAACTATATGTGTTAGACATGCTTGTTTTATCTTTAACCACCTTTAATGTATTAACAATGTTAACTATATGTGCTAAACATGCTTGCATTATCATTAAACACCTTTAACTTGTTAACAAAAACATATATTTCATAAATAAATAAATATAAATTATATATATTAATGAGGTAGATCCCCACGACTTGATCAATTGAAAAGTAGCTCGCCTGCAGAAAAAGTGTGAGCACCCCTGATGTAGATGATCTACAGGTATATCTGCTGTAGAGATTTACTTTACAAAAGATAAGTGTTGGATACTTCTCTTGTTGACTTATTTGTATTTGACTTTATTAAATGTTTGGGAAGCATTTTGTTAAACAAAACCAGCTTTCTTTTAAGTAATATATACATTGATCAGAGCTGTTTATCTATTTTATGGAGGAATGTAGTCAATCGTAGAACTGGCATCCAATGTTATTAAAAAGGTATAGATTTTGAATCGAGAATCGATTCTGAATCGAATCGTTACCCCTAAGAATCAAATAGAATCATGTGGTGCCAAGTCTTGCTGTTCAGTTTGTCTTAGAATATGTTTCACCTCTCAGCCGAGCAGGCTTCATCAGTTCATAGTCACAGACTTTGATTGGTCTAGAGCTCCATAATCCTAGTCTCAAACTGGACTATATTTGTCCAATCCAAGTCTGAGCATGATCTGATGAAGCCTGTTTGGATCAGAGGGGAAGCATCTTTTGAGACAAACTGAACCGTCCAGTTGCGATTGATTCAATGGGAATACGACAACCTGGATGAATGAGAGCATCCACAGACACCTAAAATTCTACTTCAGGGGCGCATCCCAATACTTTTGCCTAAACCGAGTTGCTTGAAGTCCAAGATGCAGTAGACCACCCATGAAGATGGCAGAAATGAAAGTCCCAATGTCTAATTTTTCCTCGGCGGTAAGGAGAGTAGATTGGCGTTTAAATACAAAGAAAAAAAGCCACTCTGTGTGCAATCAAGTTCAAGTCTCAGCCGGGGTGAAGAGACCCTCCTTCTGTATGCATCGCCTTGGCCCACTTGATTGATTCACTCTTTGCTCGCTCCTGTCGGAGTGCAGGCTCCCGCTAGCCCGCCCGACTGGAAAATAATTTGGACTTAGACCAGCGATGTTTGCCTCCCCCTCTTGCACACGCAAACAACAATTTATGTAAGGTCCACACGGGGTCTATGAGCTCCTCATAATGTAATTTGTTGCCAGATCAATAATTCAATTCTATTTGTGGGCAAGCATCACTTGAACTCTTCTCACCTCTTAGCTCCTTCCAGCTATGCATGCATTCTTTGCACACTATCATCTAAGTAGGACATGCCCGACACATAATTAGGCTTATCGCAGCAAATCCAAGGTGTGTTTTTGTAAAATTCTGCTGCCATTACATTAGTACACAATCAATATGAATCTTACTGTTGTCCATCCATCCATCCATTTTTCTACCGCTTATCCCTTTCGGGATCAGGGGGGGTGCTGAAGCCTATCTCAGCTGCACACGGGCGTAAGGCGGTGTACACCCTGGACAAGTCGCCTTCTCATCGCAGGGCCAACACAGATAGACAGACAACATTCACACACTATCAACCTATCCCCAAGTGCATGTCTTTGGAGGTGGGAGGAAGCCGGAGTACCCGGAGGGAATGCACGCAGTCACGGGAGAACATGCAAACTCCACACAAAAAGATCCCGAGCCCGGGATTGAACTCAGGACCTTCGTATTGTGAGGCACATGCACTAACCCCTGTGCCACCGTGCTGCCTCTTACTGTTGTAGACAAAGTAAAAGAAATACACTTTTTTTGGTTGGAAAGCGAAACCAAGCTAGAGTAAGACTGATGATTTGGTAACATTTTTTTGCATTTAATTTGCATCTTAATAATAAACTTTTCTTAATCATGATTATTTTAAATTCTACAAAAAGTGACAACAAAAAAATGAATGAGTTGTTCTGCCTTAAAATTTAAATTGAGCTTTTTTTTTTTTTTTTTTTAAATAATTCTCCTTGTTGCATATTTATATTATGATGTTTTTATAAAAATCTCAAAACATTAAAAAAAGGTATACAACTCTGTGAACCAGTGTCCTCTGCAGTGGACATTTGTGTTGTAATGGTGGATGTCTTCTCGGCGTTGCACTAGAGCTGATGACATCACTAAACTATCTAATCTCTACCGTGTTTTTTTGTTTATCAGAGTAGTTTAGCCTTTTTTAAATTAGATCAGTTTTTTGTTTAATTTCAATGAAAAGCTGTATTCCTTTTATAAGAGTCTTTAATTTAACTTTGGAGGAATTACCTTACCTCTACATCCACGTGACCAATCAATATACAATACTACATATCATCACAATCTTTTCTCCCTCATAAACAAAACAAAACAGTGCATGGATTCCAAGGATTGAACCCTTAGTCAAATATGACTGTGGTGACGATTCTCCTGAACTCCTGCTCCATGCCAGTGTTGTATGGAGCAGAATGAAGCTGCTTGGAGCAGTTGTTTCAATGTGGATGTCTGCGCGGATATAGCTCGGCTTTTTCCAAAACGGATATTTAGATCAGTGTTTTTTAACCTTTTTTGAGCCGAGGCACTTTTGTTTCATCGTAAAAAATCCTGAGGCACACCACTAGCAGATGATGTTAAGAAATGAGACTCAGTAGCCTATATTGACAATTTAAAGTAGTTCTCATCAAACACCTGATGCAATTGTTCGATATTAATTCATACAATAATCATAACGGCATTTGGGACGGCGTGGCTCGGATGGTGGAGCGGCCATGCCAGCAACTTGAGGGTTCCAGGTCCGATGCAAGCATCCGCCATCCTAACCACGGCCCACCTATCTCCCAGTGGCACCTAGACTGGTGTATGAATGTGCAGGACCACCTTGAAAAATACATCCTTAATCTCAATGGGACCTTTCCTGGGTAAATAAACATTAAAAAAATGATCTACTCGTTGCCACCTACTGATATGGAAGAGTATTACATGGTTACTCTGTTGACCATGTGTAAGCACGGACACTCAACAACGGCACATTATTTGTAGAATACAATTAGTTGTTTGCAAAAAATATTTTTTACAACAATTAGGTGACATTGCAAAATTTCCCACGGCACATCACACTAGTGGCTGAAAAACACTGCTTTAGATAGTAAACACGTCTGAGACGGAATCAACAGCGCTTCTGCTGGCTGCACACAAATGCAAGCTACTAGGCCTTTATCACTTCAAGATGAACATAATCAACATTGGAATGAGTGGTATCAATTAATAATCTTTTTTTCCTACTGATTATTATTTTTATTATATTAATTATAATTTAAATTAATTGTAAACAAATGTAATATTAAATTCCCATTTTTCCTATTTTTCAAACCGTTTCTTGCTATTTTGTGTGTTATCAGAGTGGTTTATTAGAGGTATATGTCCTTGAAAGAGGATCTACACTATAACATATAGATTGCTTTTTAATACAGCGCATAACAAGGTGGGCGCGCTTTAGCTGGGCTCTGCTTGTCCTTGTATGCGCATTGATGAGTTGGCTTTCAGGCACCCCTTGTCCGCTGTTTCCACTTGTTTTGTATACACAACGATCGCCCTCGGCCAACGTGGATTACAGCACCTTCGTTATCTCCGCTGCTCACTCTGAAACACCTTATAAAAATATGAGAGACATCATTTACTGCTGGACATGTTGACGCGCATGTTATGCACGGTGCGTCTCTCCCTTCAGGCGGTACACACCAATCAAATAAGTCGTCTCGTTAAAGGACATAGAGTCCAGTGATGAGGTCAGCAGCTAACTTGGCTGATTAGCGAGTCCTGGCGGCTGCTTGGTCTCAGCGGGAGGGAGGGGGCTTTATCAACAGGCCTGTGAGGTGGTAAACTGTGCCTGAACTCTCTTTCTCACCCCAGGTTTCATTCCCATCTGTTAGGGTCAAGGACAACGCACAGTGGCGCGGATTTACTCCCCGCATCCTCTTTTAGATAGTCTAGTCTGCTGGGTCTGGAGTGGTACCTCGAACATCCGTTCCAGGATGCTGATCCTTTCATTAATGCATAATTCTCCCGAAGGAAATAATATAAATAATCTGTTACAGGGTCAAACTGTGGCCGTATAATCGTTATGTACAGGCTATATTTAGTGATAGTGTAACATTCTTAAGTGTTGTAAAAGTAGGAAAAGAAATTCCACTGTTTCCAGCTGTGAGACTTAGTGCCTCCATTGTGTGCTGGGTGTAGTAAAACATAAAAACCATCACATTTTTAATCTCTTTCAACTTCAGTGACAATGTGCTTGGGAGGTGAGTCGCTTCACATACCGGTACAAATCGAAACACAATCTAGATCTTATGTCTAAGCGCAACAGTATCACATCCATCCATCCATCCATTTTCTACCGCTTATTCCCTTTGGGGTCGCGGGGGCGCTGGAGCCTATCTCAGCTACAATCGGGCGGAAGGCGGGGTACCCCTGGACAAGTCGCCACCTCATCGCAGGGCCAACACAGATAGACAGACAACATTCACACTCACATTCACACACTAGGGCCAATTTTAGTGTTGCCAATCAACCTATCCCCAGGTGCATGTCTTTGGAGGTGGGAGGAAGCCGGAGTACCCGGAGGGAACCCACGCAGTCACGGGGAGAACATGCAAACTCCACACAGAAAGATCCCGAGCCCGGGATTAAACCCAAGACTACTCAGGACCTTCGTATTGTGAGGCAGACGCACTAACCCCTGTTTCACCGTGCTGCCCAACAGTATCACATGTTACCAGTTTATATTTCGATTTAAACAACGTTTAAAAGTTGTCAATTAAAGTTTCAATAGGTATTTAAATTGAGGTATCAAAACAATGTTTGAAAAGTGTTAAATCTACTAAAGTTTGTTGAAAAGTCACCTTCATGGTGTTCAATAATGTGTGTTCTGGTGTCTGTTTATGAGCACCAAACGTGAGAAAATGCTATCTTCTCCCTCACTTGTTTGTTCCACTTTTGCAAGAACATCTTTAAATATATATTTTTGTTTTTTTCATGATGTCATGAAGGAAAAGCCTCCTTCTTCGAGAACATAATACCACCTCTGACCCACTCCGAGCAAAATGAGCCTGTCCTTTGTCCAGTGATGCTACATGGAAAATGTAGCAAGCTAAGCTACAAGTTACTCTCCATTAAATGTAGCTAAGCTACAGGGGAAGCTATCGCCGGAAAATTGTAGCACGTTACACTACAAGCTACACGGCAAAGTAGCTGGCTACATCAAAGCTACATTTAACACCATTTCTATCTATGGCCCACATGTATCATATCAATATTCATGTGACTGAGAGTGTACAAGTTGACCCAATAAGGGTCGATCGTGGTCATTTCAGATTGTTAGCTATGTTAGACAGTAGAAGAAGAGAATTCAAAGTGCTAATCAGGTAGCGCTAGTTATTTTCAAGCTCTGGATCTAAAAGATAACTACAACTTTCCACTGCTATTTGGTGGTGGTGTTATTGTTTTATTGTGTTTAAATGTTACTTAGTATTATAATTGTCAGAGACTTACAAAAAGGTTGCCACTATAATGTTAATACCAACTAAGCAGTGAGTTATTTTTAATTGCTGGTTTACATCTCAATAACAATGTCTAAATTGTTGTATATGAACGTTTAATTCTTACATCACTAAATAAAGTATGAATAACGATGTTGTGGATAATCCAATTGAATGAAATGCTGTCGTGAAATCATATGCAATCTACCACTAATTATTATTGTTCTCTACTGACTAACGAGACATACACATATTATTTTGTGTTCTGTAATGATTCAATTATTTATACAAAAAAACGTTTTATTGTCAAAATACGTCTTTCGGAGGTTTCTGTTCACTCGTTCTTACAAACAGCCGGGATGTGCTGGTATCATGTCACGTAATTTGGGAACATTCTGACACTTATGAAACAAGTAGGTTTCTATTTTATCATGTACTTGAAAACATTGCCCTTTTTCAGCTTCGACATCTGTACTTTGTCCTAGTTAATTCAAGCACAAAGTGGGATACCACTACTGGCTTATTCCTTTTTGCCTGCAAATAATGTCTAACGCCAGGCTGCGTTTGATTGGTGAAATGGAGTCAGACGTCACTAGTGTGACTGGTTAAACAGTCATGTGACAGTGCCTACCGGAAGAAAGCTTGCCGACAAATGTCTATGTCTTCGCAAGCCTCAAGCAATAGATTATAAATATTTATGATAAAATAAATCTAACGTTCGAAATGACACTCAATGTAACGGAGAAAAAGTAGCGTTACTTCTTCACAAAAATACTCAAGTAAAAGTAAAAAGTATGTCGCATTAAAATTACTCTGACAAGTACAATTTGTCCAAAAAGTTACTTCAGTAAATGTAACGGACTAAATGTAGCGTGTTACTGCCCACCTCTGATTGTGGAAACTCTGATACCTATTTAATGTTGAAAAATACCACAATATGGATTCTGGGACCAACTTTTAGCTTTCATTCTTGAGTATTTGATGAAGGCCCACATTGTGTTTCCTTTTTGCAATCTCCTATAAAGCTGCACCGAGCATCTTTCCGGCTCAACAGGAACGCGTTCCAGGCCCGGGCCTCCTATCAAAGCCAGCGAGCATGAACCTCGGATGACTGTGAGCCAAGGGCAAAGTGTGCTGTGTGACTAAGTTGGAGAGACAGGTTGCTCCTGAAGGTTGTCTTATCCCTGTTATCCCGTGTGTGCCTTTTGGGGGTTTTGTCCCTCAACTCCAAAAAAGAAGTCCACTTTTGTTTCTTTTTTCTTGCTGATAACCATGCTATCTAAAAGTAGACGCTGTCTATTCACTGGTCCTCTCTTTGTGTGTATGGCGGTTTACTGTGTAATCACTTGATGGCGAGTATGTGTGTGTGTGTGTGTGTGTGTGTGTGTGTGTGTGTGTGTGTGTGTTGTCTTTTCATTTTTTATTTTCCCTTTCTTCGCACCAGACGGGAGCGAGTGGAGGCGCCCGGCTCGTATCTGCTGACTGTCACTTCTATTAAGCGTGCTGTCCTCAACCGCTTCCAATACGAAGCGCCTTGACCCAGCTTTCTGTGAGGCAAGGTCCCCTTTTGTTGCACCATGCAGCCTTTTAACGCCGTCCAAAGATAGGTGAGAGTCTTTAAAAGGGGGCGCTCACTTTTACTAATTAATGAGCTTTTTATTTAGGAATGCCTCATTGGCCAGAACCAAACATTTACTTCCAGTCAGACAAGCAAGGGAAACCATGTTAAGTAGATTTGTTTGATTCTGGGCCAACACACAGGCGACACTTTAGTTAACATTTTATCGTCCTGTAACTGTCTTGCAAGTATAAAAAGAAGCGAGCCACTGTTTCGTAAAAGACTAAATAGAACTAAAACAAAGCAAAGGCACAGAAGGGAGCAAAGGGCAATTTATTTTATTGCTTGTTTATACTTTTATTATGAACATTAAACATGAACCTACAACTTTCCTCTTCTACGGTTTCCTCTCTGCGATCACCGGTAGACTTTTGTGGTGACATCACATAAAAACGCTAAAGGAAAAAACACTTCGGAGTGAATCCTCTAGAGGAAATCCCATGAAACGTGTTACTATTGAATTATATTGTTTGACTCATGTTAAAAAGTGAGTTCAACTAAACTAAAGTTCAGTTCACAAAGTCCAATGAGCTGAAGTCACATGAAGTTTGCTGGTAATTAACTCCCAGGTTTTTAAAGCCTGTTTTTGATTGAAATTGGCATCCGGCCACATATAGATTTGGCGCTGTGTTCGCCTTCGCTCATAAAGCCATTATTTCACAACTCGTCTGCCAGAGAATAAGAAAACATAGCAGGAGGGATCAGTGTTGCCAATTTATCTAACATAGTTGCTAAATTTTGCCAGTAATCAAACTTTTCTAGATACACTTATTCAGAAAAGTGACTACCGACAAATCTAGTAAAAATACCTTTGGAGACTGAAACGAAAGCACTTACCACTCTTCTCATCTAAAAGCACTCACAGCCGGTTACATCTTGTTTCTGAAGCAGAACGTTTTTTGTATTTCTAACCATTTTTTGCAGTCCAGTTGCGATCGATTGAATGCCCTGAAAATAAAATTACCTGGATGAATGAGACTGATTGATCTAGCCATTTTTTGTTTTGCTTTTCATAATTTTAGGCTCACTCCTTGCAAATGTTTCATGGCCATTTATGGACATCGGACAACTGCGTCATTATGTAACCCACCATTGCCACAAATAGATCGCGTCCTGTAGAAAACACTAAGAAAACCAAACAAATATGTGTTTTAAAAAAGGCTATTTGACCATTTATTGGCTTGCAGCAAATACAACTAAACAAAACAATCCCAGACAAAATGGGTGAAAGTAAAGCGAAGAGGTAAAGAGAAAAAGCTAAAATGTTGATATTAACAACTTAGAACACAAAGCTTTGTTTTAAATATAAATACTAAACATTTCTTAAATTTAATTGTATTTTTTTTACAACATTTAAAAAATAAATGGAAATATCAATTTGAAAAGTAAAAGTAAAAAAAATAAATAAAGGGTGCTTAATAAATTAGCTTGCAGCATTTCACTCAAAGTACTAAATTTACGACCCATTAAAAATTGGCCCTAAAATCGATCTTCAGTACTCCTGATAATTTAGCAAAGTAAAACAAATAATGTTTAATTAAACCTCTCCTGTTTACATATATAGTTCTACGTTCTGCGGCCGCGTTTTCCCCAGAAAACCTCAAAGGATTACCGCCTGTGGATGTTATATTATTATTTAATTGTATTTCTGTATTTTTTTAAAGGGCAGCTCTGCGTCTCAGCTTGTCGGGGCCTGTTTAGCAGACTAATCAGTGCTTTAATTAACAGAACTGGGTTGAGAATATCAATTATGCTCTTCCCTTATCTGCAGTCATGTCGCATCAACAAACCATTACGACTAATTGCCAGTGTCTATTGTCGGTTGCTGGTGATTACTTTTTGCTTGTTAATCATATTTCATTAAAAAAATAAATATATAAATCAAAAATCACCCTGCCTTAGCCTCTTTTTTTGAATTTTTTTTTTTTTTTTATTGGAGTAGAGGGTAGTTTTTAGCATTTTAACATTTAGCTTGAGAGCTCGCCTTAAAAACTGTTTCTGGGCCATTCCAGCAAAACTGTGCCATTGGCTTGTTGTAACTCTTTCAAAAATAAACTTACATTTCTGTTTGTTAGTTTTTTTTAACTCTAAATCTAATAATACAAATAATGTACTACTCAAAATGTGTATCGGCTAGGGGTCTAACAAAATTGTCAACTCACAATACGATATTAAATACAATCCGAAATACTCACAATGCGATATCCATCTTGTAACCACCATCTTGTAAAATCTATTTTTCTTTCTTGAACCTTTTTTTTATTTTTTTTTACTGAATTTGCATCTTTTAATTTTATTTTGCCGTTTTTAAAAAAATCTGCAAACACATCCCTTCTATTGGCCTATCCCAGACAATTGTGTTTTGTTGTAGAGGTTCCTTAGCCAGAGATGACTCATTTGAGTAACAAAACTGAAAGTAACAAGAGTGGGTTTTCAGCATTAAATTAGCAAATACAATGCTAACAGCATGTTGACACTAAACACATTATAGTAATTCAACTTAAAATTGTATTTTCAAAATAAAAAACATCCCAAAAATATTTTATGTAACAGGTCAGTGAGACCACCCTTTTTTTTCGGGATGTCCAAGATACTCGAGAGTGAAAAGTCCGGCCTGAATTAGCCTTTAAAGGGGAACTGCTCTTTTTTGGAGTCTGATCGTTAATTTGTGGGATGATCCACTAGCTTGAGCTTTCATCTCTGCTCCTCTGTTTTTCCTGCCATCTTTTCTTGAGTTGCACTGCGCAGGGGATTGTGGGAAATGTGGTTTGCTTATCAGACAGGCTCACTCAATAGTTCCAGAAAAAAAACTACACTGCCGAGTGTACTCCCAGTTCTCGCTTACTGTCACACGTCATTGCATTATTGTGAGAACTTTAAACCACAATAGAACGATATTTACAGTACGGTTACATCCCTACAAAACATAATTACAGTAATCATGTACAAACACTGATTAATCGCACAATTTATTTTGACAGCATTTTGGATAATAACCTTAATGGTGGAGCAGGTTGCTTTATGGCAGCGGTGTCCAAACTACGGCCCGCGGGACATGTACGGCCTGCCGGCGCCTTCAATTTGGCCCACGAGGCGTCATGAGTTTAATTTTAAGTCAATTTATATGTTGCTGCTTTGTCGCCATCTTGTGGACAACATAGGTATTTAAGGTTTATGACCGCATATCGAGCTTTGAATGAAACAAATCACATGATTTATTTATAAGACCCCAATGCAAATAACCTTCCCTAATCATGGTGCAATTAAAAAAAAAAAATCAAACCAACGCAATTCCAACAGACATGGTCATACGTAATACAATATAACACAATTTGTGGATATTATAAAAAACGTCCATGCCCCATAAAAGAAATTCAGAATTACACCATTACCAAGCATGATGGGAAAATGCAAAACACTATCTCCACACTTAAATATGTTTAGCGCATTTTAGCTGCTTGATATTTCTGATTGATTACAAAACTTTAAGGAAGCTGTCACGAAGGTAAACAAGGTAGGAGTCAAACTTTTACATGCTCTTAATATCCAATTCTACAAAACCCAAACCAGTGAAGTTGGCACGTTGTGTAAATCGTAAATAAAAACAGAACACAATGATTTGCAAATCCTTTTCAATTTATATTCAATTGAATAGACTGCAAAGACAATATATGTAATGTTCGAACTAGGGCTGGGCGATATGGCCTTTTTTTAATATCTCGGTATTTTTAGGCCATGTCACGATACACTATATATATCGCAATATTTTGCCTTAGCCTTGAATGAACACTTGATGCATATAATCACACCAGTATGATGATTCTATGTGTCTACATTAAAACATTCTTGTTCATACTGCATTAATATATGCTCATTTTAAAATTTCATGCAGAGAGGGAAATCACAACTAAGTCAATTGACTAAAACTGTATTTATTAAACAGTTATTAAGCAGTGGCACAAACATTCATGTCATTTCAAAACAGAAAGTGCAAGATTGTCAGAGACATTTTAAAACAAGCTATTAGTGCACTTTTGTGCATTATGTCACTAAGATGACAAATCAAAACAACA
>NC_084557.2:39613191-39653191 GCF_033978685.3 Nerophis lumbriciformis
TTTTTGCAAATAATAATTAACTTAGAATTTCATGGCTGCAACACGTGCCAAAGTAGTTGGGAAAGGGCATGTTCACCACTGTGTTACATCACCTTTTCTTTTAACAACACTCAATAAACGATTGGGAACTGAGGAAACTAATTGTTGAAGCTCTGAAAGTGGAATTCTTTCCCATTCTTGTTTCATGTAGAGCTTCAGTCGTTCAACAGTCCGGGGTCTCCGCTGTCGTATTTTACGCTTCATAATGCGCCACACATTTTCGATGGGAGACAGATCTGGACTACAGGCGAGCCAGGAAAGTACCCGCACTCTTTTTTTACGAAGCCACACTGTTGTAACACGTGCTGAATGTGGCTTGGCATTATATTGCTGAAATAAGCAGGGGCGTCCATGAAAAAGACGGCGCTTAGATGGCAGCATATGTTGTTCCAAAACCTGTATGTACCTTTCAGCATTAATGGTGCCTTCACAGATGTGTAAGTTACCCATGCCTTGGGCACTAATGTACCCCTATACCATCACAGATGCTGGCTTTTGAACTTTGCGTCGATAACAGTCTGGATGGTTCGCTTCCCCTTTGGTCCGGATGACACAATGTCGAATATTTCCAAAAACAATTTGAAATGTGGACTCGTCAGACCACAGAACACTTTTCCACTTTGCATGAGTCCATTTTAGATAATCTCGGGCCCAGAGCAGCCGGCGGCGTTTCTGGATGTTGTTGATAAATGGCTTTCACTTTGCATAGTAGAGCTTTAACTTGCACTTACAGATGTAGCGACGAACTGTATTTAGTGACAGTGGTTTTCTGAAGTCTTCCTGAGCCCACGTGGTGATATCCTTTAGAGATTGATGTTGGTTTTTGATACAGTGTCGTCTGAGGGATCGAAGGTCACGGTCATGCCGCTTACGTGGAGTGATTTCTCCAGATTCTCTGAACCTTTTGATGATATTATGGACCGTAGATGTTGAAATCCCTAAATTTCTTGCAATTGCACTTTGAGAAATGTTGTTCTTAAACTGTTTGACTATTTGCTCACGCAGTTGTGGACAAAGGGGTGTACCTCGCCCCATCCTTTCTTGTGAAAGACTGAGCATTTTTTGGGAAGCTGTTTTTATACCCAATCATGGCAACCACCTGTTCCCAATTAGCCTGCACACTTGTGGGATGTTCCAAATAAGTGTTTGGTGAGCATTCCTCAACTTTATCAGTATTTATTGCCACCTTTCCCAACTTCTTTGTCACGTGTTGCTGGCATCAAAATCTAAAGTTAATAATTATTTGCAAAAAAAAAAAATGTTTATCAGTGTGAACATCAAATATATTGTCTTTGTAGCATATTCAACTGAATATGGGCTGACAATGATTTGCAAATCATTGTATTCCGTTTATATTTACATCTAACATAATTTCCCAACTCATATGGAAACGGGGTTTGTATTATTAATCTACTTGCTTATTTCCTGGTAATATCTGTTGCCTTTGTCCTGCAACGTGGTTGTATTTACATATTAAAATAACCATATTCTTATGTTGTCTGGAAACTTTACATGAGTTTGGAGCGATACTACACATTTAGGTATTGATCCAATACAAACTAGTTACAGAGGCAGTGTTGGTCAAGCCAATGCTGATACTGGTACTTAAGATTTTCAAGATCATTAAATGATTAAATTTACGATCACTATTTTAATCAGGCAAAAAAAAATCAATTACATTTCGTAGTATTGGCTCAGATATAAATAATTTAGTTTTTGCCCTGGGTCTTCCTTTGTCCAGGGACTTAAATCCTGTGTTTGTAAAAAATACCGATCTCAACTCTGTAGTATTAACTATATTACGAGACTATACTTGGTATTTTTTACTGTCAATTTTGTATCGATCCGCCTATCTTTGTTTACATTGAAGAGCTCTCGCTTGCGGTTAGTGGTGAGCATATCCTCCTTCGACGTGGAGTGAAGCATTTTTAGCTAGTCCTCGTCCTCCAGTGATACTTGGAAGAAAAGTACTTTATTTTCCAACATAGAGGCGAGGATTACTGACTTAGAAGTGGAGTGAAGCATTTTTAGCTAGTCTTCGTCCTCCAGTGATACTTGGAAGAAAAATACTTTATTTTCAGACGTAGAGGCGAGGATGACTGACTTAGAAGTAGGGATGATGTTCGAAAACCGGTTTTCCCGATGCTTCGATAAGAAAATAACCGATTCCATGGATTTAAATCCCTTTTTGAGAACTGGTTCCCGTTATCGAAGCCACTATACCGTATTTTCGCGACCATAGGGTGCACAGTATTAAAAGGCGCTGTGTCAATTACGGGTGCTATTTCTGTATTTAACGCATAAATAAGCCGCAGCGTATTTTTGGGCGCAGGCATGGTTAAACATACGCTATCTTAAAACATACGCTAGCATGCATGGACGCTGTTTTAAAAAGGCAGCAGGAGCAAAGCTGAGTTCGGTTGTACTTTATTGAAGTATTTATCAATGTACTCATATTATTTGTTGATCAACCCTCATCCACAAATCCATCAAAGTCCTCATCTTCTGTGTCCGAAATGAACAGCTGTGCAAGTTCTCCATCAAACATGGCAGATTCCCTATCGTCATTTTCAAAGTCAGCCTCGTTGCCGTGGGGCTCCTCGGAAAAGATGCCGGCTTTTGCGAAAGCTCAAACAACAGTGCAAGCAGACACGCTAGCTCAAGCATCCACGATCCATTCACAAATTGTGGCGTAACTCGCTGCCTCCCAGTTTTCGTGAAGATGTGTTCGTCTGTCATCCATCGCTCCCATGACGCTCACAACTTCATTTTGAACGTCCTGTTTACACCCATGTCCAGCGGTTGGAGTTCATTCGTCATGCCTTAATGATGACTCCAGGTGGAAACTTTTCTTTCGGCAGCGTCTTCCCCTTGAGAATCACCATAGGTGGCAGTTTCTGGCCATTAGCATAGCAAGCTAGCACAACACTAAAAGCAGACTTCTCGTGCCCTGTTGTGCGTATCGATTTGCTACCGTGCTGGTCCCCTTCTCCACAGTGTGCTTCACCGGGATGTCGAAAGTGAGCGGCACCTCGTCCATGTTAGTGATGTGTTTGTCGGCAATTTTTTTATTTACAACGCACATAGCAGAACTATATGCTCACTGGGGGCGTGCCTTTAGCGTCCTCTCTCACCTGAAACGAGTCATACCAAAGACTATAAAAAATGGGGCCCATTGCCTCCCTGCTTGGCACTCAGCATCAAGGGTTGGAACTGGGGGTTAAATCACCAAAAATTATTCCTGGGCGCGGCACCGCTGCTGCCCACTGCTCCCCTCACCTCCCAGGGAGTGAACAAGGGGATGGGTCAAATGCAGAGGACACATTTCACCACACCTAGTGTTTGTGACAATCATTGGTACTTTAACTTTAACTTTAACTTTAAACCTTCACCCTTTAATGTTCGCATGCTGTCCTCAGTCACGTCAGCCTTTTCTCCCTTTTCTCCATATGAACAGCGTGCTGGCCCAGTCACATAACATCTACAGCTTTTGGAACTCAGTGCACACACAAGGTGCGCACACAACAACCTATCTGGATTCGATAAGAGATTCAATAAGGAATCGGTTCGATAAGAGGATTCGATAATGGCATTGACATCGATAATTTCCTAATGAACATCATCCCTACGTAGAAGTGGCCTTGCACTGCGGATGGACATTAGCTGCTAGCAAGAATGTTACAGTGCGTTGAAAACACGTTTGCTTGTTGCTAAATGTGTCATCGACGTGCATTTTCATGATTGAGCGATAGCATTAAAAACTCTAGGGTTGCTCACATTTGTATCGTGTATTGTCTATATCGCACAACGTTACTATTGGATACTCTGAGCTTCAGTTCACTTTGGTACCTGTTGAATATAGTTCCAATTATAGGGAGACAACTACAAATGTGGACTTCATTCACTAACGGTGTTACAAAAAAGATCAATTAGAATAATACATAATGTTGGATACAAACCTTTTATTTATTGAATCACAAATATTGAAAGTCAGCGACTTGGAGCATTTGCAAACAGCTACAATTATGCACAAATCAAACTGCTACCCAAGAATGTACAACAATTCTTCTCAACAACAGAGGAAAAATATAACCTTAGAGGAAAATCTAATTTAAAACATTTGTATGCTCGTGCAACACTTAAGACCTTTAGCATATCAGTATGTGGAATTAAATTACGCAATGGATTTAAAAAATCAAACAAAGCAGTAATATGATTCAGTTTAAGAGACTGTTGACAAGTGTTCACATAGTACAAAGAAAAACAATTATCAAACATATCTTGAACCTTTTAAAAAAAAAAAAAGAGACAATGATTATTTATATATTTAATATTAGTTTACATCTTATACTTATCTATTATTTATTTATTCACTGTTATGTTACAAACAGAGAGTAAATAAATGGGATAAAACTGTTATGATATAAAAAGGGGGTAGGATTAAATGAGCTCTGCTTCTTCCTACACCTTTTCGGACATGCTGTAATGAAACTGGAAATATGTGATGCATTACATTGGAATTGTATTGCATGTTCAAAATAAACTGAAATTAACTGAACTGAACTGAAAGAATCTTAGTGGTTAGCGTCATTTTGCCTATCCGGGCTCGAATGATCAACAGCAGGGCTTTACAGTTAGCGGCCCAGGGGGCAAATCCAAGTTCAGTTCAAAACTTGGGAGGGACTTTAATATTTTTTGTCACAAATTAAATATAAACACATGAGCACTTCTGTTTGGACCAATTGAAACACAATTGCAGATTCTTGCATTGACATCTTAACCTCCGAAAAACACTTGTATTCTGCACAACAGGGCTTTTTTTCCTGCCATTTTTACTCGGACAAAATAAATAGATACAGAGAATGCTAGTTCTCAAAATAAGTATAATAGTGAAGGAAGACGTTCTTTCTGGAAATGTGGCCCCTCGATCAATGAAATTGAATAGTCCCGATCTACAGTAATAACGTATTGTAGCAGGCTGAAGTGTCCCACTAGGTTCAAACGTAGTTAGGTACCATTTCACCTTCTTGATGCAGTTTTTTCACATTCTTCATTTGCTGAAGTAGGAAGTATGCTTGAGTATGCTTGATTTTGTTTGTGCCTTTTTTCCCCATGCTTGCTTGGGAATGTCAGTGGTAGCTAGTAGCAGCCTCATCTTTGGTGTGCCATACTTCCTCCTCACCCTTTTGTGGAAAATGGCATTAGCCTACATTTGTGGGCATGAGTGCTTTGTCATTCGGTCCCGGAAATGGTCATTTCAAATGGGCGATTAGTCATGGCGGCATGTGTGTCTGTGGATGGCAAAGCCGCAGGTGTACGTTTCCTAACCTCTCACCCCCGTGATTACACGTGGATGACAACGATTGTCTGAATGAAGATCTAAAAGGCGCACTCGTACCCCCAATGCAATCCCTCCTGGAGCTCCTTCTCGGCTAGTTGGGCTGTGGCGTGTTTGACAAAGCAGTGTGGAGCTCAGGAGGAACATTTTTGTTTTTGTACAGCTGCAGTTTAATGCAATTTCATAGCCACGACTCCACGAAAGCAGGAACATATGCACGCTTAAAGATTAAACACTTGCTCTAAGCGCTAATGCTCATCATCACCTGCCTCAGAGAAGGTCAAATGCAAGGGAGACATGTTGCCTGCCTGTGTTAGGGGGGATAATAAGGCACCAGGGAAAGGCATTTCCCCCCGCTCTTTTTGGCCTCTGGCAGACAAAACAAAAAGTTTCCAGAGGTAAAGTTGGGGATTAAGGCTGCGATTCAGGTTTTTTGTTTTCCTCACCTGGTCTAGTTAGCGCGGTGGCAGCTCATCAACTGGCAGCGATTGCTCAGTGGACATGTTAAAAGCCCATTTAGAGAGTGTGTGTGTGCGCGTGTGTGCGTGAGACACTGGTGTCCAAACACATCTGCTTGTCTTTAATTAGTTTTGCCTGGCGTAGGGACCAACCAGTCTCACTGGTCTTTAACAGCAGCAGACAAGGGGCATTTATCAAGGTAGGAATAAAGAATTGTGCATGAATTCATCCAAAGTCACGTCAAAGTTTTTTTTAATGTCATTCTCAGACTGCGGAAAAAACGGCTTTATTCAAATTAAGGATAGGCATAATAATTGATTACTTCTAAGCAGTCTTAAGATTGTGCGGAACTGTTTCATGCTGTTGTGCAAAGTGGAGTGTAATACTTGGCTGCAACCAGCAGAGGCGTTGTTGATTCAGGGCGCAGTCAATGGCGTGCATTGTTGCCAGATGGGAAATGACAAATGATAATTCGAGAGGCGTACAATTGTATGGTGCGATTGTCATCTTTTGAAGAAAATTATTGTACATACGAGGGATGTCATGGTATGAACATTGCTTATCACGGTTATTGTAACCGAAATTATCACAGTTATCATTACTATCGCGGTATTTTGAAATGTGCTCAACATTTTTAAAAATTACTGAAAACTTTTGAGCAAATTTTATTTAAACACATTCAAAATTATTTTTTGTAGAAGAAACATTATTGTAGACAAGAACACTGTTTTATGGACCTCAAGTAGAAAATGAATGTGCACATGAAAGCAACACAATCATTATAAATGTAATATGGCAGAAAAAAAAACAAATAAATGAAATAAATGTGAAAATTGTGCAAGATAGCACTGTATGAACATAAGAGATAAACAAATAAAAACAAATGTAAGAATTTGGCAAGGGGCCATAAAACGTAATAGCGCTTTTTGTCCATGTAGATAAAAATAATTTTCATAGTTTTGTTGGCCAACAAAAATAAACAGGAGTGACACCTCTCACATCGAATACACAATCTTCACAGCCTGCGTTCAGTTCGATGAGATGACAAAACATTATATCTAGTATTGATGTTAATTGAACACTGATACAGTTTGCAGTTAAATAAAGGAGTGAACATCCCAGTAAACAAACTAAAGACTTTATAAACAAGTTGTGACAATGATCACGACACATCGCCTGCTGCATGTTTCCTCACATCATTAACTCTCTGTTACAGCAGCTGATGGACACTGTATTGAGAAAATAAAAGCAACATCAAATAGTTTTTTCCTTCGCTGTATACTTCTAGTGTAGGGACAAGTGCGTCTGTCTCCAATATTGTCCACACCTGTCGCCATCTAACAGCAGTGCGCTCTTAAACGCACGGCCGAGGCTCCACGGAAATGAAGCGAGGGAAAAGGAAGCTAGACCAAGCGCTCCGCTCTCTTTATTCCGAGGGAAATCTCCTTAGCAAAGTCCGTATAGTTGTGACCCGCCATGTTATTTTAAGCCGAACAACGCTAGTGCGCATGCGCCAGCGCAGCTGTGATGCCATATCAAGGAAGTAAGCAGTGTTGCCTAAAATGCATTAATAAATGACGTCTTTTAGGGAATTAAAAATTTAAACGGTATTACTAAACATCTGGAATTTTTCCGCGGTTTATCATTATACCGTTTACCGTTACATCCTGAGTACATACCCGATTTGATGTCACTCAGGACCATCTGCCACCGTAAAACATTAGCACAAGCTTTGTAATATTGCTTATAATGAAATGGTTTACCTTTTAAATAAAGTAACACCAAAAAGCTGGCCCTGATAAAACAGTGCCCCCACCTGACTGTACATGAGACTGCACAACATCTGGTGCAGTGCTGAACGTATCCTGTTTGTTTTTTGCTAATAGACAGTAGGCCTGGGCCAATATTCGATAAGTCAGTTCATCGACAATAAATGAAAATTAAGTTGGTAAGTTTTCCAGCGTTGATAAATTGCAACGTGCATGCGAGTATTCACACTTTTCATCGGTTTCGGCAGCTGCGTGCGTTTGTGCTATAGCGGAATCTTGTCCTTCATTGGGTGTCTTTGACTCTTTGTGCGGCCAAGCGATATCTAAGTTTGTGTTTTTTTTATGTGCATGTTCGGCAAGCGGGACTGTCTGGAAGGGCAATCACTCTTTTCCATCGGTTTCTGCCGCTGCAGGCATTTGAAATACGAATAAACCTCGGTAAAGATAACCGCTGTAAAACTCCCGACGGTTAGTATTACCGTATCAAATTAAAATGGTCGAAAAACCGTCATTCTTAACAGCACTTTGATACGGACAGAATTGCGCTAACTCGTTAATTAGCTTAAATGCTAACATGTAAACAACAGACATTAACGTCTTTCCCCATTACGAAACGTAATTTCCCTATCCAAACTTGTAGAACCATATTACTGTCTAAACAACTGAGCTACAGTGAACATGCACAAAGTTATCGATATAAACTTGACAGTAGAGATGTCCGATAATATCGGCAGGCCGATATTATCGGCCTGCCGATATTATCGGCTGATAAATGCTGTAAAATGTAATATCGGAAATTATCGGTATCGTTTTTTTAATTATCGGTATCGTTTAAAAAAAAAAAAAATGTTATTTTTTTTTTTTTTATTAAATCAACATAAAAAACCCAAGATACACTTACAATTAGTGCACCAACCCAAAAAAACTCCCTCCCCCATTTACACTCATTCACACTCATTCACACAAAAGGGTTGTTTCTTTCTGTTATTGATATTCTGGTTCCTACATTATATATCAATATATATCAATTCAGTCTGCAAGGGATACAGTCCGTAAGCACACATGATTGTGCGTGCTGCTGGTCCACTAATTATCTTTAACAGTTAATTTTACTCATTTTCATTAATTACTAGTTTCTATGTAACTGTTTTTATATTGTTTTACTTTCTTTTTTTATTCAAGAAAATGTTTTTAATTTATTTATCTTATTTTATTTTATTATTATTTTTAAAAAGGACCTCATCTTCACCATACCTGTTTGTCCAAATTAGGCATAATAATGTGTTAATTCCACGACTGTATATATCGGTATCGGTTGATATCGGTATCGGTAATTAAAGAGTTGGACAATTTCGGATATCGGCAAAAAGCCATTATCGGACATCCCTACTTGACAGTTTTGAGTTGAAGCAGACAGACGTCCCTTCAACAGGAAGTGAACTCGCATGACGTCACACAAACCGGAATTTAAGCAACTGATCACCAAAATGGAGTGCATTACTTCATACAGGTGGGGTAAATTATTTTTAGATGCGTCGCAATTCTGATGAACCATTATAAAATCGATTAGTAAACGTCAATAATTGATTTATTTATTGTAAATAAAGTCATGCAGACTAAATTTTGGCTGAGAGATCCGATCAGCTCCTTTATTTTAGGGCACTTATGTTCTAGTTTTGCACACATTTTCATAAATGTACCGTATTTTTCAGACTATAAGGCGCACTTAAAATAATTTAATTTTCTCAGAAATCGACAGTGAGCCTTATAGCCCGGTGCGCCTAATGTATGGCATGATTCTGGTTGTGCTTACCTACCTCAAAGCTCTTTTATTTGGTACATGGTGTATTGACAAGTGTGACCAGTAGATGGCAGTCACACATAAGATCCATGTAAACTGCGAAATGACGGCAGTAAACAAGACCAAAACTTTAAATGTTCCATTGAGAATATAGAACATTACACACGGCGCTCAAAAATCTGTCAGAATGTTTTTAGTACGACTTTGCTAAGCTATGAAGCCCGCTCATCGGCAGTGCACCTTTTAATCCTGTGTGCCCTATGGTCCGAAAAATACGATAATACATATGATGGGAATTTCTTATTAAAAATGCTCTGTTTTTAAAAGTGATACACACTTATTTAGTGAAACCAAAATAAATGTTAAAATGCATCAATATACATAAATTAAAGATACATCAATAATCGATATTTAATCGAATGGTAGCTCCTGGATCGTAATGGAAGGGTGAGGTGGCCAAAGATTCTCAGCTCTACTACATTAACTAGTGCTTAGTTCAGCTTAGCTACACTTATTCTGTCACGACCTCCTTGAGGCAACATTATTATAAATAGGAGCTCAGAACATTCAACAAGAGATTATCACCGTCCATTTAAAATAATTTTCAAAATGAACAATTTTTTTTTTTTTTTTTTTTTTTTTGCCATGGTCCATCAAGACGATGCCTGTTCTTAAAGGGTTCAGGTGGCCCATTGAACACTTAGACCTGTGTTAAATGTAAAGTGAGACACACAAAGTCCTTAGTACGTATGACATGTACATGCTGAGAGTTTGGCACCCATCCTGTGGGAGTTCCACCTCTGTGCACCTTGGATTTGCCCCATTTAGTCTGTCTCTCCAGACTCCACTCTCCACTTTCACACACACACGCACACCTTCGACTTATCTCAGCCTCCTCAGCTCTGTTGGCAGTGTGGCAACAGCAGGAAGAAGGGATCAGGTGGTCGAGGCTAACAGACACATGGGGTGGGGGGAGGTTTGACAAATGAGACCTGTCAGGTAACATCCACAGACGTGAAGGGACGACGGGGAGGAAGTGGAGAAAAGAAAAGAAAATATGGGTGACTGTCACCAAAAAAAGGGAAAACTCTTGCCCTAATAGGAACTAGTGCAGTCTGCATGGAGTGGAAGGCACTTTGGGAAAAAGGAGGTGGAAGAAGATGCATTTGGAGTGGCTCTGGAGGAGTACTTATTATTCTGATTGAGGAGACAGACGGGATACTTCTTCCTTCAATGGCTATGATCAAAAGGAGGACACAGGGAGCAAGAGGAGGGCGGTGGGAGATGTCCAAAAAGCAGGCCTGGAAAATGTGGGTCACATCTATGACGTTTTTATACGATGACTGTGGAGTCGGGCAGCAACTAACAATTATTTTGATAGTCGATTAGTCAATGATAGGGCTGGGCGATATGGACGAAAAAGTATATCTCGACATATTTTTACTTAAGCTCGATATTCGATATATATCTCGATATATTTTCCGGTGAAAGTATACATGTAAAGATATTAATTTTTGAGCGAGATTCACTGAAATTGAAGTGAATGGCAACTTTACTGTACTGTGTCAGTGGCACTTTTATTAACCCAGTTAGTCAAGATGGGTATTAACAGCACAGAAAATAAACTGTTTAAGTAGCACATAATTAAATAAAAATAAATAAAATAGAAAAATATTCTTTCTACGTAAAATAAATAACATTTTGGCAGTATTTCTCGTGTGAAATCTAGACTCTAGAACAGTTTGAATTTGGGCTTACATGGTAAACAACTCAAAATAATTTTTTATCCAGACGCATACATTTGTCAAAATGTGGCCAAGTTGATGCATTGTGGCTTTCCTGGAAGTGGTCTACATCGCTAAAAGAAAAATCTAAAGAAGAGAATCCCTCTGCCATCTTCCACTAGTTTTTTAATATATAAAGCACTCTTCTCTCCTACGACTCTCGTCATCATTTGGGATGTCTCTTATGATTTCCCTTCCTGGTTCGATGACCCACCCTATCTTGCCTCTGATTGGCCTAATTTCAACCAATCTTGACTCATCATAGTAAACAACCAACCAATCGTGGATGTTCTTATACGTGCAAGCACGTCTTGGAAGGAGGAAGGGGAGGTGTTTAGTAGCCGGTGAAGGGGAGCGCGGGAGAACAAGGAACAAAACAAATACGTTTGGTCATTTCAACGTTAAATAAATTATAATGATATTACGATATTTTCTTAATTCATATCTTGTTTAAAAATATATCGATTTATCTAACAAACTCAATATATCGCCCAGCACTAGTCAACGATTATCTTGACGATTAATCGACCAATAAGATAATGAAGTGTACACATACTTAATGGCTCTAATTGACTTCATTGAATGCAGCTTAAGTTATTTTAGGCATGTGCTTACTAACGACAAAAATGACCAATTCATTCATAAATATTTATTTATACTGTAACTGTGCTGCTCCTTCAGCTGTTACACAAATTAAAATGATTATTAAAATGTGTTATATTTAAAAGAAAGGAAAGGCAAAGTGCTATAAATCAAACACAAAATTCTAACTTCCTCAAAAAAAGCATTTTGTGATGCTTAAAAAGCTGCACACTGATATATTGATTATTGATTAACTCTTGGCAGTTTTAGCACTCTAATACAGTGGTTCTCAAATGGGGGTACGCGTACCCCTGGGGGTACTTGAACGTATGCCAAGGGGTATGTGAGATTTTTTTTTTAATATTCTAAAAATAGCAACAATTCAAAAATCCTTTATAAATATAAATAAAAACCTATCTTTTTTTCCAAATAGTTCAAGAAAGACCACTACAAATGCGCAATATTTTGCACTGTTACACAATTTAATAAATCAGAAACTGATGACATAGTGCTGTATTTTACTTCTTTATCTCTTTTTTTCAACCAAAAATGCTTTGCTCTGATTAGGGGGTACTTGAATTGAAAAAAAATTCACAGGGGGTACATCACTGAAAAAAGGTTGAGAACCACTGCTCTAATAGACTCAATGTGTAGAATGATATCTTTGATTCAGTCTTAAAATGTTGGCTATTTAATAGATTGTATGTTTAATCTTATGATACCTCCGCATTGGTGCGTCCGTGCGTTTTTTTATAGTGCCTTTTTTACATCATTACAAATTGAGGCTGCTTTAAAAGGTACTTGAATTGATGTAGACAAAGTTTAGCTGGCTGACTTGGCTAAAATGATAGTCAAAGTTATTTTTCACACAACTTTGTCTCACTCTTGTTAGCTAGCCAGCAAGGTTCGAAGCTAACACTCTTACCGAGCTTGAGACCACATCCTCCCTCCAAATGTCCGACATCATGTCTTTAAATGCTGGCGTATCACAGATGCACTGCCATAAAAAAAAAGGTCCACTTTGCAAAATGAGCTAAGTATTCATGTTTTTAACAAGAATAAGAGGAAACATCCTCACACTTTACATGTTAGCACTGGCCATGTTGATGGCAAGTGACCCACTGCCGCCCGCAAAAAGACGAGTGATGAAGTCACGACTATTGTCGACAAATATCATTGTCGGCGACAAATTTTATTGTCGACTAATCGTTGCAGCCCAACCGTGGATAGGACAATGATGGTGCTCAATGATGGACAGCAGAATTTCCAGGCTTTGAAGAAATGACAACATTATTTATTTTATAGGATGGTAAAATCTTGCTTTGAATGTTTTAAACTCTCGTTTCAGTGCCATAGTGCGGCTGTATTTTAACATTGGTGATTATTGTGCTTTTTACTTTGCGAGACAAGGCTGTATTGCTTCAACTTCACTGACTGGATTATTTCGCAGTTGATTTTATTGCGTAAGATGGTGGTTATCATTGATACCTGGCAAGAGGAGCAAACATCATTAGTTATAACACATATGTTTTGACTTTTTGTATTATTTCAAGTTGGTCTCTGATTCTGTTGTGCAATGTGGTGGTTATCATTAATAACCGCCAGAAGAAGCACCAGGATTAATTATGAGTGACAGACAGTGCCTTCCGCCCGAGTGCAGCTGTGATAGGCTCCAGCTCCTCCGCGACCGAGAGAGGGGCAAGCGGTAGAAAATGGATGGATGGATTGATATTTCAATATCTATTGCTGTTGTGAAAGATGGTCGTTATCGTTAATGCCTGGTGAGAGGAGCCACATCATTAATCATGACACATCCTTTTTTGATATTGTGATTTATTCCATCGTCCATTTCTATTGGGATTGTGAAAGGTAGTGGTCTTCAATAACTGGCGATAGGAGTGACACATCACAGTATTTATAACTGTAGTATTACTGACCCATCTTTTATTGACTTTGTGGGTTATTTCAATATCTATTGCTATTGTGTAATGTGGTGGTTATTGGTAATGACTGGTGAGAGGAGCCAATCATTAATCATGACACATCCTTTTGTGATATTGTGATTTATTTCGTGGTCTACTTCTATTGTGATTGTGAAAGGTGGTGGTCTTCAATAACTTGCGATATGAAGGACACATCACAGTATTTATGACAGTGGTATTACTGATCCATCTTTTATTGACTTTGTGGGGTATTTCAATATCTATTGCTATTGTGAAAGGTGGTGGTTATCACCAATCTCTCTTCCTCAAAACATACTGAAAAGGGACATACCTCGAGTTGTGGTATGGTGAAAAAACAAATGTTGACCTACTAAGTCGTGCAAAATGTAGATGAAATGAAAATATTGCATGCAAAAGTATTGATTTTATTGGACAATGACCTAAAATAATGCCAATTACATAATATTTACTTGTGATTTTTTTGTTTATTCGCTGCATTCTGAAGGCCAACAGCAAACATTGCCCCCCCCGCCTCCCCTCTCACGAGCTGTGTAAATTTACTTTTTATGAATAAAACAGTTTGAAAAATCATAAAAAAACACCCGACCCGGTCTTAAAAACTTTTCCCTCCCGTCAGCCCACATGGCCTGAAGACCGTTGCAAACCTGAACAGATGATATGGAATGGTTGTGGCTAGGAGCCATCATCTCATTTGTGTTTCTCATTGTCGCTGGAGCCCCTCCCGTTTGTGTTCCCTGCCCCTCTTTTGTTTTCCTCTCGCTTCTGGCCAACCATTGATAAGACCCAATTCCTGACAATGCTTGGCACGCGCCACAGGATCGGTGGTGGCGGTGCACTGAAGACGGGGCGCGTGTTGAGGACGGAGATGGGATGCGGCTCACGTCACTGTTTATCTACCTCCTCCAATTCCAGATGGCTCACAGCAGAAAGAATGCGCTTCTTTTCCGCTCTCTCTCTTCCTCTCTGGCGGCCCAGTCCGGGGTACGGAATTGGTTTCAAGTCCAGAACTTGCAGTGTGAAGTGAGGGGGAAGAGCCGAGAAGAAGGCAGACGGTGAGACTCGAGAGGCAGGCCTGGACTATCACTGCGCTCACATCAACTCTTTCCACATGTATAAAATGAAAGAATAAATCAAATAAAACAGCCTTAGCGTGGTTGCATAGGGTCATTATTATTATTACAATTATTATTATTATTTATAGTGGGAGTAGTATTTGTGCAATGAGATTACCTTCGTAATGGGTACCATTTCAACTGATACAGTACCAATTCACCTTGGAATATAGGTACCAATTTTGGGTACTTCTGTGCGTGTTCATGTGTTAATGAATGTTCATTTGTTTAACAATATTATGCCATCTTTTTACATTTAACATTGAGATGATAATAACTGTGCTGTCCAGTTGTTTAATCTTTTCTGACTGAGTTGCAAGTTTTGTATAGCATACTTTGCAATAAGCTACTCAAAAAGTAGTCTTTGCCATCAAGATGAACATAGCCTTTTGTTGTGCTCTAAAAAGTGTTTCTAGTGTAAGTGTTGTACACACACCAGCTAAACGATTGTAACGTTCCATTTAGTTGTGGTTTTTAGTACCAAATTTGGAAGTGTTGAAATCAACGAGTGAGATGGCTAATGCTAATCAGTAGAATTTCTATGGCAAATCTAATGTAAATTAGCATTGGGCTGGAACATTTTGAAAAGTGAAGCCTTACTGCATGTTCGCGCTATTTTTTTGTGCTTTGTTGGCATGGAAAATTGTAACAATACTGGGAGGCAGTCCAACCGAGTCCTTTTCTTGCCCACAATTGTTTGAGCTGGAAGCAGATGTGACGCCACGTGCAACAAAGGTATTGAAAAAGGTTTTATTTGACGTGAATCGGTAATACTGACGGAATAGTATCAAATAGTGCTGGGCGATATGGACAAAAAAGTATATTTCGATATATTTTTACTTAAACTCGATATTCGATATATATCTCGATATACTGTATAACAGATTCATTTTTTAGCGAGATTCACTGAAATTGAAGTGAATGACGACTTTACTGTAAACAGTCAGTGGTACTTTTATTAACCCAGTTAGTCAAGATGGGTATTAACAGCACAGAAAGAAACTGTTTAAGTAGCACAGAATTACATAACATAAATAAAATAGGAAAATATTCTTTCTGTGTAAAATAAATAACATAGCTGTGCAAATAATACAGCACGTATCAAACTCAGATAAAAAATACATTTGCAGGCAGGCACTTTTTAATTCCCAGTCGGCGATGTAATGAACTGTCACACATGTACGGTTCTGGTCAGCGCCAAGTAAGTGACTTTACTTAATTGTGCGCCTATGATCTTCCTCACTTCGGCATAGAGTTTTGGCGACATTTCTCGTGCGAAATATGCAACGTGAGAACAGTTTTGATTTGGGCTTACATGGTAAACAACTCAAATGAATGTTTTATCCAGACGCATACATTTGTCCAAATGTGGCCAAATAGATGCATTATGGGTTTCCTGGATGTCGTCTACATCGCTAAAAGAAACATCTAAAGAAGAGAACTCCTCTGCCATCTACCATTAGTTTTTTTAATATATAAATTGCCCTCTTGAATATTCCCTCTTTCTTTTTTCCGACTTTCTGGTTGTCATTTGGGATGTCTGTTGTGATTTTCCTTCCTGGTTCCATGACCCGCCCTATCTTGCCTCTGGTTGGCCTGTTTTGCCTTAATCTCAACCAATCGTTGTAAATAACCAACCAATCATAGATGTTCTTATACGTGCAAGCACGCCTTGAAAGGAGGAAGGGGAGGGGTTTAGTAGCCCATGAGAGGGAGTGAAGAGTGGGGGAGAACAAGGAACATGACAAATAAGCGCCGTTTAGTCATTTTAACGTGAAAAAAATCATATCGATATTACGATATTTTCTCAATTCATATCTTGTTTAAAAATATATCGATATATCTTACAAACTCGATATATTGCCCAGCCCTAGTATCGAATTTGGTATCCATCCCCGTGATCACATATTTGTTACCTTTATATCTTCTAAATTATTCATCATTGTGAACATGATCAAATATTTTACATTTCAAATCCTGGATTATGCTTCTGTCTCGTCACTACGCTCTCCCTTCCGTCTTAATGTAGGCTACCTTATGGGCGACATTTGCCCGTTTGCTTGCCCCATCACTTATATTCTGCTGTATTACTGCGATTTTTTGAATTGTTGGACTATTCCGATTAGTACTATATAGTGTACTATTTAGTTTGTGCAAGGTAGCAGTTAGCGAAGCAAAAACATGAATCAAGTGAAGCCTTTCATGTGCTGCAGGTTTTGACTTTTGGAGCCATCGCATTTTATTTCTATTACAAAATGTTTCGGTTATCATTAGGAACATGTGAGGAGTGATCACATTACAGTCATTTTGTGACTTGGCTAGGTTCCTACAAGTGCAATTGCAGGGTTTCCCCTGTCTTGCCAATAAACCTGTGGCTATGGGTGTGGTCAATGTGATGTAATCATATAATTTGCTCTACAGTTGATAATGCCTATATTTTCTTTAAAAAATGTACATTCATTCAAAAACAAATCTGTGTTACAGTATTAGTAATGGGTATTAACATATTTTTTCTTATATCATTTTGCTCTATTTTTCTAGTTATTATTATTGCACAATGTAACACAGGCCGTATACCAGGTCTTTCAAGTAGGAGGAGCTAATTATCAGCTACTCTCTAAACACAAGTGCAGTTTCCAAATACAGATACAAGATATAAAGATGCTAGATTTTTACAATGGAAAAAGTCACTTAAAAACGTGTGAAATTCTCCATATCAACTGGAACAACAATATGGAGAATGTTTTATATATGTTTCAAGATGGCTGATTCGCTCATGTTGCTGTCAATCCAAAAGGGATTCAGACAGATCATCCAATCATCATGTGGAAGCCACCCAAGGCCACGCCCACCTCTCATTCATTTTCATTAACGCTCATGGGTCCATGGGCGGGACAAAGCCAAGCATTTATCCAGCGATTGTCTAGTTTCGCTGCAGTGGAACAACCCGCGCTATGCTCCGAATGAATGAGAAGAACGTTGCTAAAGTAGCTGATTTTGAACTAAAGTTGAATGCATACTCGCACAAATTTAGTCACTGAAATATAAACACAAAAGTACATATTTGGCCACTTTTTGGGGAAGCAGCTTTGTAGTTTTAGAGCAATCCCCGGTGCCATATAGCTATATTCCCAGCAGGTCTCCAAGGTAAACGGTAAAGATGAAAGCGGGTAAAGAAAGTCAGTAACTTTGGGACAAGAAATGGCTCTAATGGCTGGGTCGGTCTGGCTGGAATGCAAAGCGAGGCAAGTTGGAGGAGCTGCCGACCCACCCTGGGCCAAAGAATGGGCAAAGCGGCCGCGCAGGCGGATTCTCGGTCCCCCGAAGATTGCGTGCGTCTTGCATCATAACAATTCCTACTTCAATTTGTTTTCATGTAAACGACCCTGATTTTTAAGGTGTGGTGGCTTTCATATTGCTGCGGCGCTGCCCCACGATTCATTACACCTAGGAGAAACCCTGAACTGTGCTGTGCCCCGTCCAACCTGTGCCGTGCTTGGGCGCGTATCACATGTGCCAAGCATGCTGGAACTTATGTGTGGAGTGGGCTCAGGCAGGGTACTATTGTGCTGGTGTGATTGCACCCTCAGAGATGGTCATAGCTGTGTATGTGTGAGAGAGCACATGTCAGAGTGATTTGTCCTTGAAAATGTAGCAGTGATTCTAAATCACAATTCCTGAGCACAGCAACACAGTGGAAGCACTTGACACTTTTTTTTTGGTCAATGAATCATAGAATTCTCATCTCGACCTAAACAATTGAGTCAGCCGAGCGCCGGACCCGCTCAGCCCTCTCGTACTGATGGACTGTCAATCGCAGCAGCAAGAAGATAATCGCAGCGTGTCAGCTTCCACCGATCCAAAGTCTTATCGGCGTCTGCCCGCGGCCAGCATGTCGTAAATAACCACAGGGACTTGCGTTTCTCTTTGTTTTCTCCCCCAAAAAGTCTAGAGGGAGGAAATGTGTCTGCGTAGCGAGCCTTCACCTGCATACCAATTGTAACGTTAGCCGCAATATTCTCACATCTAGCAGAGAACCAGGCAAAATGTATGAAATGTGGTGTTATTGGTAGTGTAATGGTTCACATAGCTGATCAATTCCCACTCAACATGTTGTGCCTGGCGACCAGTCTGGAATGTAGTTTACCTTTTGGCTCCAGAAAATGAAGTACGTGCAACTGTGTGTACCTTCTTAGTTCCTACAGTTGGAAAGTATATATATATATAGGTGTATATATGTGTGTGTGTATATATATATATATATATATATATATATATATATATATATATACAGTATGTACATGTGCATATATATATATATATATATAAAACCCAAAACCAGTATATATATATATCTATGTATGTATATATATATATCTCTATGTATGTATATATATATACATATATATATATATATATATATATATATATATAAATAATGATAAATGGGTTGTACTTGTATAGCGCTTTTCTACCTTCAAGGTACTCAAAGCGCTTTGACACTACTTCCACATTTACCCATTCACACACACATTCACACACTGATGGCGGGAGCTGCCATGCAAGGCGCTAACCAGCAGCCATCAGGAGCAAGGGTGAAGTGTCTTGCTCAGGACACAACGGACATGACGAGGTTGGTACTAGGTGGGGATTGAACCAGGGACCCTCGGGTTGCGCACGGCCACTCTCCCACTGCGCCATGCCGCCCCATATATATATATATATATATATATATATATATATATATATATATATATATATATATATATATATATATATATGTATGTATATATATATATATATATGTCTTAATAAGGTTATCCAAAAAATAGTGCTCGATACCGTAGTAGAGCGCAATATATGTATGTGTGGGAAAAAAAATCACAAGACTACTTCATCTCTACAGGCCTGTTTCATGAGGGGTGCGTTGACCCTGGATCTCAGGAAACAGAGTGGACCGACACCAGCAGATGACATGGCACCCCAAACCATCACTGATGGTGGAAACTTTACACTAGACTTCAGGCAATGTGGATCCTGTGCCTCTGCTGTCTTCCTCCAGACTCTGGGACCTCGATTTCCAAAGGAAATGCAAAATTTGCATGGTTGGGTGATGGTTTGGGGTGCCATGTCATCTGCTGGTGTCGGTCCATTCTGTTTCCTGAGATCCAGGGTCAACGCAGCCGTCTACCAGCAAGTTTTAGAGCACTTCATGCTTCCTGCTGCTGACCTGCTCTATGGAGATGGAGATTTCAAGTTCCAACAGGACTTGGCGCATGCACACAGCGCAAAATCTACCCGTGCCTGGTTTACGGACCATGGTATTTCTGTTCTAAATTGGCCCGCCAACTCCCCTGACCTTAGCCCCATAGAAAATCTGTGGGGTATTGTGAAAAGGAAGATGCAGAATGCCAGACCCAAAAACGCAGAAGAGTTGAAGGCCACTATCAGAGCAACCTGGGCTCTCATAACACCTGAGCAGTGCCAGAAACTCATCGACTCCATGCCACGCCGCATTAACGCAGTAATTGAGGCAAAAGGAGCTCCAACCAAGTATTGAGTATTGTACATGCTCATATTTTTCATTTTCATACTTTTCAGTTGGCCAACATTTCTAAAAATCCCTTTTTTGTATTAGCCTTAAGTAATATTCTAATTTTGTGACACACGGAATTTTGGATTTTCATTTGTTGCCACTTCAAATCATCAAAATTAAATGAAATAAACATTTGAATGCATCAGTCTGTGTGCAATGAATAAATATAATGTACAAGTTACACCTTTTGAATGCAATTACTGAAATAAATCAAGTTTTTCAAAATATTCTAATTTACTGGCTTTTACCTGTGTGTGTGTGTGTGTGTATATATATATATGTGTGTATATATATGTGTGTATATATATATATATATATATATATATATATATATATATATACGGTGTGTATGTGTATATATATATATATATATATATATATATATACATACAGTATGTACATGTGCATATATATATATAAAACCCAAAACCAGTGAAGTTGGCACGTTGTGTGAATGGTAAATAAAAACAGAATACAATGATTTGCAAATCCTTTTCAACTGATATTCAATTGAATAGACTGCAAAGACAAGATATTTAATATTTGAACTGAAAAACTAAATTTTTTTTTTTTGCAAATTATCATTAACTTAGAATTTAATGGAAACACATTGCAAAAAAGTTGGCTCAAAGGCATTTTTACCACTGTGTTACATGGCCTTTCCCTTTACTCCGTAAACGTTTGGGAACTGAGGAGACCAATTTTTGAAGCTTTTCAGGTGGAATTCTTTTCCATTCTTGCTTGTACATCTTAAGTTGTTAACAGTCTGGCGTCTCCGTTGTCGTATTTTACGCTTCATAATGTGCCACACATTTTCAATGGGAGACAGGTCTGGACTACAGGCAGGCCAATCTTGTACCCGCACTCTTTTACTACGAAGCCGCGCTGTTGTAACACGTGCAGAATGTGGCCTGGCATTGTCTTGCTGAAATAAGCAGAGGCGTCCATGAATGGCAACATATGTTGTTCCAAAACCTGTATGTACCTTTCAGCATTAATGGTGCCTTCACAGATGTGTAAGTCACCCATGCCTTGGAAACTAATACACCCCCATACCATCACAGATGCTGGCTTTTCAACTTTGCGCCGATAACAGTCCGGATGGTTCTTTTCCTCTCTGGTATGGAGGACACGGCGTCCATGGTTTCCAAAAACAATTTGAAATGTGGACTCGTCAGACCACAGAACACTTTTCCACTTTTTATCAGTCCATCTTAGATGAGCTCGGCCCCAGCGATGCTGGCACCTCTTCTGGGTGTTGTTGATAAATGGCTTTCGCTTTGCATAGTAGAGTTTTAACTTGCACTTACAGATGTAGCGACGAAGTATCGTTACTGACCGTGGTTTTCTCAATTGTTCCTTAGCCCATGTGGTAATATCCTTTACACACTGATGTCGGTTTTTGATGCAGTACCGCTTGAGGCTATTTAATGTTGGTTTTCAGCCTTGCCACTTAAGTGCAGTGATTTCTCCAGATTCCCTGAACTTTTTGATGATATTACGGACCGTAGATGGTGAAATTCCTAAATTCCTTGCAATAGCTCGTTGAGAAATGTTGTTCTTAAACTGTTCGACAATTTGTTCAGGCATTTGTTCACAAAGTGGTGACCCTCGCCCCATCCTTGTTTGTGAATGACTGAGCATATCATGGAAGCTGCTTTTATACCCAATCATGGCACCCACCTGTTCCCACTTAGCCTGTTCACCCGTGGGATGTCCCAAAAGTGTTTGATGGGCATTCCTCAACTTTTTCAGTCTTTTTTGCCACTTGTGCTAGTTTGTTTGAAGAATGTTGCAGGCATCAAATTCCAAATGAGATATTTGCAAAAAATAACAAAGTTTACAAGTTCGAACGTTAAGTCTTTGCAGTCTATTCAATCGAATATAAGTTGAAAAGGATTTGCAAATCATTGTATTCTGTTTTTATTTACGATTTACACGTGCCAACTTTACTGGTTTTGGGTTTTGTGTATATAATTTTTTTGTATTGATTTTGGAAAATTAGGAACTTATTTAGAATTTGGATGAATAAGAATCACGATTTGGATGTGAATTTTTTTTTTAACACTCTTTAGTAGTTCCTATGCTAAGCAAATAAACTCTCCGGCGTGACCAGAAATATACTCCAAAAAATTAGCAGCAGCTTGAGAAACATGAAGAAAAACACACTTTCAGCGATCTCACGGTTAAAAAAATGTTTACATGTATGTTTACATGCAAAATTAGTTCATTTTTAATTGTTACAGTCAGAGAGTAAACAATCTCTGGTGAGCAGAAAGCTGCATAAAATATGATCTCTGGATGGTGCAGCAGCTTGAGAAAAGTAAAGAAAAGAACATACATTTAGTTATGTTTAAAAGCAGAAATTAATAGATTTTTAGTTCCAATGGGGAGCAAGAAAACAGTCCGGGTTGCAGAAACCTCAACAAAATATGTCCCAGAAATAAATTTATCACAGGGTAGGTGGACTCCAAATGTATTATGAGCTCTAAGGGGAGGCAACCTGCTTGCATCTATAGGGACAGTATGTACAGTGTATGTTGTCACTAATGTCAGGGAAAGACCGCATTTGATACAATTGACAATCCAGATAGGGCAGAGCGTTGAAAGATCCCCATGACTGTTCCGTGTCCAAATCGCCAAGCCCCCAGCCCCCATGTGAGGATTCCTGTTACAAATCGAGATTAAAAGTGCTGTGAAAAATGGCTGCAGGACTGTAACTCTCAGTTGAAAGACAACCTTGTTTGGCATCATTTTGAAGGGTGAGGTTGACACTCAATATGTGTGTCTAATGTTTGGCTAGGTCATTTGATGCACACCCTTAAGGGACTGACAAGTGCACGTGTGTAACATTTCTACAAGGTTGGTTAAAAATATGGCACACATCAAGCAAAACATTCTAGCAAATAATTGTCCATTGACCATTTGTCTAATGATTATAACACTTAAAATATGTCTGTATTAGAGTTGTCCCGATACCAATATTTTGGCACCGGTACCAAAATTTATACTTGATATTTTTCAAAATAAAAGGAACCGCAAAAAAAAAAAAAAAAAAAATTGGCTTCATTTTACAGAAATGAAACATGTTTCTTATTGCAATCAAAGAGGAATGTTGTCCTTAAATAAAATAGTGAACATACTAGACGACTTGTCTTGTAATTTGCTGACATATGCAGTAACATATTGTCATTCATCATTCAATTATTTTGTCAAAATTATGAGGGACAAACTGTAAAAATGGATTATTAATCTACTTGTTCGTTTACTGTTAATATCTGGTTATTTTCTGTTTTAACATGTTCTATCTACACTTCTGTTAAAATGTAACAATTACTTATTTTTCTGTTGTCTGGATGCTTTACATTAGTTTTGGATGATACCACAAATGTAGGTATCGATCCGATAGCAAGTAGTTACAGGATCATAGATTGGTCATATTCAAAGTTCTCCTGTGCCCAGGGGTGTATTTTCAGACTTGATATACAATATAAAAACTGACAAAAGAAAAATATCGATGTAATCATAGTAGTATCAACTATATATGCTCTTGCACTTGGTATCATTACAGTGGATGTCAAGTGTAGATCCACCCTTGGCATTTGTTTACATTGAGGAGTGCCAGCTTGCTGTTAGCGGTTAGCTATTGTATCTTCCTGCGGTGTGTAGTGAAGCATTCCTTCCTATTCCTTTTCCTTGTTTTGCAGAGATGATATTTGTAAGAAAGAGTGGCCGTACCAGCAATCAGAGGGTTTCTGGTTACTGGGGTTCAATCCCCACCTTCTACCATCCTAGTCATGTCCGTTGTGTACTTGGGCAAGACACTTCACCCCTTGCTCCCGATGGCTGCTGGTTAGCGCCTTGCATGGCAGCTCCCGCCATCAGTGTGTGAATGTGTGTGTGAATGGGTGAATGTGGAAATACTGTCAAAGCGCTTTGAGTACCTTGAAGGTAGAAAAGCGCTATACAAGTATAACCCATTTATCATTATTTATCATTTATTTATTTGTCGCCATGGAGACGAGGATTAGTGATATAGAAGTAGCTAAAACACTGCGGACTGCAGATGGATGTTAGCTGCTAGCTAGCTATGTAATAAAGCATTTCTTGTAGAGCGGCGCTTCAGTGTTTATAGCTTTTGTTTGTTTTTAAGCCAAAATGCGTCCGTTCTGCCTCTTACGTCTATACACCGTGTCTGCTTGTAAGTATTCCGTACGTGTGCGTTGCCGAACATGCGCCACGACGGCGCTGCGTAATGTTCATAAAAAACAAAAAATAGTAGCAGTGTTTTTTTAGAGGCGGTATCGTAGTGTTTTTTAATTCATTAGTACTTTATTAGTACTGGTATACCAAACAGCCCTAGTCTGTACAGGGCCCCCCTTCCTATACTTTGTGCGTAGGGTCCTGCGTTCCGTGGAAGGCCCCACATGTCTTCCAGGGCATTTTTACCACAACTCATATGGGTCGCCATAAATGCCATTTAACTGTGGCATTTTCCTCCCAATGATTGCCATTACTTTCACCATCACACATTTTCTGAAGGTTATTTCTTCCACCCAGCTTTACATCTGTTTATGCCTCTCATCCGGTCTGCCGCCTATATGTCTTCATGAGGTCATTTCTTTGCCCCCAGTGTCCACTGCTCTAATTGTAGCCTAATGGCAAGCCCTTATAGCGCAAAGTGATAAAAGCAGCTGGTGGTTGGCCATGCTGCCTTCCCTCCTCCGGCTGATGACTTTGTCTCGTTAATGCTCGGATACAAATGGACAGTGGTTATTGCATCAGGAGAGACAGTTAGCCTGTCAAAATGACCGGCTCTCTAACAGGGAGACAAGAGGAGAGGCAGATAAGGAGCGATGGCTAAAGTGCGGGTGAATATATTTTGGAGAAGCAATTTCACAGAGGGTGTAAAAAGCATGGTGCAATTACCAAATGCGGCGTTCTGTTTCCGTAATGACCGCTTCTCCGCGGGCTATTTTTGAAGCGAGGAACTGTTGTGTTGTGTACATGCTGGTCTTGAAGCTACCACCGAGAGCTGAAGCACTTTTCCCAGATAAATATCCGCCAAATGCAACTATTAGGTTTTCCCCTTTCTCATATTTAGCATGTTATTGTGTGCAGTGTGATATAGGGCTGCAACAACTAATCCATTAAATCGATTAAAATTGATTATCAAAATAGTTGGCGATTAATTTAGTCATCGATTCGTTGGAACTATGCTATGCGCATGCGCGGAGGCTTTTTTTGTTTTTTTTGTTTTGTTTGTTTTTTGTTTTATAAACCTTTATTCATAAAGTGCAACATTTACAAACAGCTGAGAAACAATAATCAAAATAAGTACAAAAACAGTACAAAACAGCGCCGGGGCGGCGCTGAGGCTACGTCTCATGAGGTGGAGGTAAGCTAGCCAATGATGTGTCATGTGCAGCTCACGTGACGACGTCGTCTCCTTTGCTGGAAACATTTGAAAAATGGCGCAGGAAAACAGTACGGATAGTTTAGCGGAGAAACATCTTGAGGTTAGTGCTTCAATGGAGAAAAGTGTACGACCTAAGTCGTCAAAAGTGTGGGAACACTTTACTTTAAAGACTTCAAAGAAGACCGTTTCCTGCAAAATGGCACGGAAGTACAACATTGCTTCAGGAGCACCTGAAAAGGAAACATGTTGGAGCCATGGATGAAGGGTAGAACTCACAGTACGTAACGTTTTAAATCCATAGAGGCAACAAGCATTCATGAGTTCAGCTTGTTTGTGAGTCACGTTAACTTTATGCCTGTGTTGCAACGCGGGGCTGATAATGTGTCTCCGGCACATTTGACTTCGTTTTGAGAAAGAAAACGCACAGTTACCAATTTCGAAATGAACGTAGCGGACAGAAATATCTCAGGTTGGTTTCATAATGGATCAATGTAGCCGGCCCGATAAAGCTATATGAATCTATTTCGATTTGAGTGACGCTTTAGTATAACTAAATGTTATGAAGGTGCTGTAATATTTCATGCTATTATTCAGAGGCAGCCTAAAATTAATCCTTTATTATTCACAACAGAAACGTGTACAATATCTGATTCAGTTCTGATCTGATGAGTTACATTTCTGTGTTATTATTGGTGTATGCTGCACCCCCAAAGTCCAGAACATGGTGCCAGTATGCTGTTTTTTTTCCAATAAAATACTGGAAAGGATAGAAATGTAGTTTGTCTCTTTTATCCGATTATTAATCGATTAATCGAAGTAATAATCGACAGATTAATTGATTATCAAATTAATAGTTAGTTGCAGCCCTAGTGTGATACTGACATGATTTTGTGACATGGTAATCCAACCATTGAAGTATTACTTTGACTGTTTGATTGAAAGTTAATTACACTTTTTACCCTAGGGTACCAAAACAGACCTCCTCATAAAAGCATTAAAACAAATATCCAATAATTAGAAAATTAATATACTATATATATATATATATATATATATATATATATATATATATATATATATATATATATATATATATATATATATATATATACATATATGTATATACTGTATATATAATATTTTCAAGAATTTTACCCCTAATGGATAATTTTTTTTTCTTCAATGAAAAAAACACAAAATGCAAATTTGTATTTTTGGCTTAAGGTTATTAGCATTGACTTGGTCAATATAGAAAACATTGATTCCCATGGATTATTGTTTTTGAAAAAAATATTTGAAAAATTGTGCACTTTTTAACCATCGGCCTCGAAATAGTCCCTCTCATGAACATCCAGAACGCTAAACCTGTTTGTTGCACAAAATATTTTAAAAAACGTAACTTGAAACCAAATCATTATTAGTGAAAAAATGTTGAATATGTTTTTTGCTTTTGTCCTCTTTTCAATGGGAAAATATGCCAGATTTTTTTTTAAAATCAGGTGCCAAGTAGAATATTTGAGACAAGGTTATTACTGACTTATATAGTATATTGTGTGTCTATCTGTCTTTTTTAATTAAACTTTGTTAAAAGATTTTGCTGATTGTATAAGTACTTTTTGAAAACATCCAATAATTTTGTGATAATAATCATAACCGTGATCATTTTGGTCACAACAGCTGTGACAGTATAATACTGAGGAACAACTTGATGATGTACACACAGAAAATCAAATTTCTTTGATTCAATTAAATTGTAGAAGTCTACCAAAACACTTTTTTAAAAGCAAAACATTTTTGGAGTCACTTAAAGGTAGATTTAAGTTCATTGCTTTATCTGAAACATGGATAAAGAAAGGCAAGGAGGTTGATCTGAAATTAAAGGGCTATGATCTGTATGTCAATAGGACTGGAGGGGGGGGGGGGGGGGGGGGCTCTCTATATATAATGAACTAAAATGCAGACCAGTTTAAATGTATGACAATGGCCATAAATGATTTAATGGAGTGTGTCGCTGTTGAGATAGAATTACAACAAAACAGAAACATTGTTGTTGCATGTGTATATAGAAAACCAGGATCAAAAGTGGAAACCTTCATGGATAAATTAGAGGAAATGATTAGTGGTCTAAATAAAAAAAGAAGTCTTGAAATTTTTCAAGATTATAATATTGATCTTCTAAAGGTAGATTCACATAAACAAACCTCAGATTTTTTTAGCGATATTATATGAAAAAGGGCTGTACCCTTTAATTACAAAGCCTAGCAGAATAACCACAACGAGTGCAACCTTAATAGACAATATCTTTACAAATGTTTTAGGGAATCGCATTACTATTGGGTTAGTGATAAATGACATAAGTGATCATCTGCCTATATTTGCAATATTTGACTATCAATTGCTTAAAACATACCATCAAATATTTAAGAGGAAAATAAGTGTCAATCATATTAACAAGTTCAGGAATGACCTATTAAAACAAGAGTGGAAAGAGGTGTACACAGACGATATAAACACTGCCTATGATTATCTTCTTAAACATTATATTACTCTGTATAACAAGCATTGTCCTGAGGTTCCATGCAGATCTAAACAAAGGCAAAATAATGCAACTTGGATGACAAACAATTTGAAAAATGCATGTAAAAAGAAAAATAGACTTTATAATTTATAACCATGGACGCCCCTGCTTATTTCAGCAAGACAATGCCAAGCCATGTGTTACATAAAACAAGTTGACCAATATATTGAGACAAGCAAAAAGGGAATATTACAAAAGAATGTTGCATGAAAATAAAAATAACATAAAGGCTGCATGGAATATTTTGAATAAAGCAATAGGGATTAGGACAAGGCGAACATAACTACCTAGATATTTCAAAAAAACATAATATGTTAATTGATAACAAAGGTGAAATTGTTAATGAATTAAATCAATTATTTGTAGATGTAGGACCTACCTTAGCAAACAAAATGCCAAGAGCTAATGATCAATCAGGGGGTGTCTGGAAAAGGGAAAGAGGGTTATGCAGTCAATGTTTCTTAGTGAAGTGACTGAAAATGTATTATTATCTGTGGTTTGTAAACTAAAAAACAAGACCTCAACAGACAGTGAGGGTATTAACATGGAAATAATAAACACAATTGATTGCATCATTAAAAACCATTACATTATATAATTAATTGTTCTTTTAAAGTAGGAGTTTTCCCAGACAGTATGAAAACAGCTAAGGTCATACATTTCTTTAAAACTGGAGATAAACATACATTTAGTAATTCTAGACCAGTATCTCTCCTATCTCAATTTTCAAAAGTGCTTGAAAAACTGTTTGTTAATAAATTAGACTGCTTTATTGAAAAACATAAATTATTACATGAAAATCAGTATGAATTTTGATCAAATAGGTCTACAGGCTTTGCCATCATGAAAATTATTGAAGAGATTACAACTGCAATTTATCAAAATAAATACACAATAGGAGTGTTTATTGACTTAAAGAAGGCACTCGGCACGACAGATCATCAAATTCTCATTTATAAATTATATACTTATGGAGATAGAGGAGTTGCACTGGACTGGTTAACCAGCTATTTACAACAACGACAGCAATATGTTGAGATTGATGATTATAGGTCAGAATGTATGAATATTGAATGAGGAATTCCACAAGGTCCGATTTTGGGACCCAAACCTTTTATTTTATATATAAATGATAGTTGTGAGGTTTCGAAAATTTTACAGTATGTATTATTCATAGACGATACAATGGGTGGAGGGGGGTTTATCAGGGGTTTGCGGGGGGTGTATATTGTAGCGTCCCGGAAGAGTTAGTGCTGCAAGGGATTCTGGGTATTTGTTCTGTTGTGTTTATGTTGTGTTACGGTGCGGATGTTCTCCCGAAATGTGTTTGTCATTCTTGTTTGGTGTGGGTTCACAGTGTGGCGCATATTTGTAACAGTGTTAAAGTTGTTTATACGGCCACTCTGTGTGACCTGTATGGCTGTTGACCAAGTATGCCTTGCATTCACTTGTGTGTGTGTGTGAAAAGCCGTAGATATTATGTGACTGAGCCGGCACGCAAAGGCAGTGCCTTTAAGGTTTATTGATGCTAAGTACTGCTCCCTACGTCCGTGTACACAGCGGCGTTATAAAAAGTCATACATTTTACTTTTTGAAACCGATAACGATAATTCCCGAACCGATACCGATAATTTCCGATATTACATTTTAAAGCATTTATCGGCCGATAATATCGGCAGCCCGATATTATCGGCAGCCCGATATTATCGGACATCTCTAGTCCCAAGTGTAAAGTGTATACAAACCTGCCATAGAAATTTAAAAATAATATTACAAAAACAAATCCTGGCCGAGTTTCATTCAATTCGTATTTGAATTTAACGATATATTGAGAAGCAAAAGAACAGAATGTACACTTTTGATTACCCAAGGTGCGTCGTTGCTTCCGGTTTCCTTGTCTACTTAGATACTTGAATGTTGCACAAAGCCAGACTGCTAAGTTAACTCACGGTCTGGAGGCTCCTGATACAAAAACCAGACACCACTGGAATGTTGCTGCACTGCTCTAAATCACCAAGTGTGTTTGACAACGTTAGGAGCTTGCATGCGGGGCCCCAGAAATATCCACCGTTCAATATTTGCCAACAGTAATTATGCATAAAACATCAGTTTAAAAAAAAAAAAGAAAAATAAGTTTGACAAGACAAGCGGCGCTTGGCAAAATGTTTTTTTTGTGAGCCTCCAGTAAACCACAGGTTAGCTAAAAATGCCTCCAATCTAATAACCGATAGGACTTTTCTTTCAACAACAATACTGGGACATTTTGGATTTAAGATGTGAGTGTTTTTGAGGAAATTTGTGCCACATCATACGCATATCAAAATGGTGTGCAGTGTTCATTTTGGTAAATAAAAATGTTTGCCTTAGGGTCAACAGTGTTGATTTTTGACAGCAGTTTTTAATTTAGTTTTAGTCAGTCTTTGGACGAAAATGTATTTTATTTTCAGTCATCTAAATTGATTTAGTTTTAGTCTAGCTTTAGTAAATTTTGTCGACTAAAATATCAAGTATAAAAGATAACGCACCTTTGAAGTTGTATTGAAACCGCTTTTATGAAGGTTATTGCAGACCATCTCAAAAACAAAATTCGAAACAAGACCTGTTTTAGTCAAGGGAAAATTTAAAACATTTTCAGTCAGCAAAATTAACACTGATGGCGCGTTCCCAGTAGGGTTGGCTAAAATGACTTTTAAATTGTCTAAATATCCACCATTAAAACTGAATTTAGGACAATGGGCTTTAAATACACATTTTGGGGCAACACAAATGTGTGAAAATAGCTACAATATAGAACTTTTAAGTACCGTATTTTTCGGACTATAAGTCGCAGTTTGGGGGTGCGACTTATACTCAGGAGCGACTTATGTGTGAAATTATTAACACATTACAGTAAATTTCAAATAATATTATTTAGCTCATTCACGTAAGAGACTAGACGTATAAGATTTCATCGGATTTAGCGATTAGGAGTGATAGATTGTTTGGTAAACGTATAGCATGTTCTATATGTTATAGTTATTTGAATGACTCTTACCATAATATGTTACGTTAACATACCAGGCACATTCTCAGTTGGTTATTTATGCGTCATATAATGTACACTTATTCAGCCTGTTGTTCACTATTCTTTATTTATTTTAAATTGCCTTTCAAATGTCTATTCTTGGTGTTGGGTTTTATCAAATACATTTCCCCAAAAAATACGACTTATACTCCAGTGCGACTTATATATGTTTTTTTCCTTCTTTATTATACATTTTCGGCCGGTGCGACTTATACTCCGGAGTGACTTATACTCCGAAAAATACGGTAGTATGTCTCAGTACTTTTATCTGTGTCCAGTTCCCTTTGCTTGCAACATTTTCATACACATCAACATTAAGTAAGAGCAGGGGTCACCCACCTTCAGCATACAAAGACCCATTCAAGCCCCTTTCCCACGAAATAAAACCCACCCGGAACCGCAAACTCTGATCCCTAAAATGATGGTATCGCCACTTAGTTTAATTTCACTCATGCTATAGTGTTGATGAAATCAAACACTAGACAGAGAATGACTCACCAAGTATTTTTTGCTCTGATCAGCTTTCCGCAGCAGTTCCAAAAATGCCCTTTTTCGCTCATCTCCAGCTGGGTATTGGTTGTTCTGGAAATGTCTTTCAACATTTTGATTATTTTGTTGTTTGCTATTTTCTCCCCACATATTAAAGGGGAACTGCAATTTTTTGGGGAATTTTACCTATCGTTCACAATCATTATGAAAAACATGGCGACGGAGGGATTTTTTTTAATTTATGCATTCGTAATATTAAATAAATGCGATCAAAAGTTTGCTTACAATGGAGCCTATAGGAGCCATTCGATTCTGCCTGTAGAGCCCCTAGAAAAACATCCAAACACCTCCATTAGGTTTTATATACATGTGTAAGTATATATGTCATGTAGTAACATTCGTAATAACATGTAATATATACATGATGCAAGTATATATGTAATGTTGTAACATTTATATCAACATGTAATATATACATGATGTAAGCATATATGTAATGTAGTAACATTTATAATAACATGTAATATAATCATGATGCAAGTATATATATAATGTAGTAACATTTATAATAACATGAAAATATACAAGATGAAAGTATATATGTAATGTAGTAATATTTATAATAACATGTAATATATACATGATGTAAGTATATTGTCATGTAGTAACATTCATAATAACATGTAATATATACATGATGTAAGTATATATGTAATGTGGTAACATTTCTAATAACATGAACATATACATGATGAAAGTATACATGTAATATAGTAACATTTATAATAACATGTAATATACATGATGTAAGTATATATGAAATGTAGTAACATTTATAATATGTAATACATACATGATGTAAGTATATATGTCATGTAGTAACATTCATAATAACATGTAATATATACATGATGTAAGTATATATGTCATGTAGTAACATTCATAATAACATGTAATATATACATGATATAAGTATATATGTCATGTAGTAACCTTCATAATAACATGTAATATATACATGATATAAGTATATATGTCATGTAGTAACCTTCATAATAACATGTAATATATACATGATGTAAGTATATATGTAATGCAGTAGGGCTGGGCGATAAATCGAGTTTGTAAGATATATTGATAGATTTTTAAACAAGATATGAATTAAGAAAATATCGTAATATCGATATAATTTTTGTCACGATAAAATGACCACACACCGCTTATTTGTTGTGTTCCTTGATTCTGCCCCGCTCCCTCTCATATGCTACTAAACCCCTCCCCTTCCTCCTTCTAAGACGTGCTTGCATGTATAAGAACATCCGTGATTGGTTGGTTGTTTACAATGATGAGTCACGATTGGTTAAGATTAGAACAAAACATTAGGGACAAGCCAATCAGAGGCAAGATAGAGCGGGTCATCGAACCAGGAAGGGAAATCACAACAGACATCCCAAATGACGACGAGAGAGTCGGAAAAAAGAAAGAGGGAATATTCAAGCGGGCGATTTAGATAAAAAACTGGTGGAAGATGGCAGAGGGATTCTCTTCTTTAGATGTTTCTTTTAGTGATGTAGACGACGTCCAGGAAACCCACAATACGTCCACTTGGCCACATTTGGACGAATGTATGCGTCTGGATAAAACATTAATTTGAGTTGTTTGCCATGTAAGCCCAAATCAAAACTGTTCTCGAGTTGCCAAGCCGGGCATATTTCGCATGAGAAATGCTACCAAAAATGTATGCCGAAGTGAGGAAGATCATAGCCGCACAATTAAGTAAAGTCACTTACTTGCCGCTGACCAGAACCGTACACGTGTGACAGTCCATTACATCGTCGACTGGGAATTAAAAAAGTGCCTGCCTGCAAAATTATTTATCTGAGTTTGATACATGTTGTATTATTTGCACAACTGTTGTTTATTTTACGTTGAAATATTTTTCTATTTTATTTATGTTATGTATTTCTGTGCTACTTATACAGTTTATTTTCTGTGCTGTTAATACACATCTTGACTAACTGGGTTAATAAAAGTGTCACTGACTGTTTACAGTACAGTTGTCATTCAGTTCAATTTCAGTGAATCTCGCTAAAATTTTTATATCTTTATATGTATACTTTCACCGGAAAATATATCGAGATATATATCGAATATCAAGTTTAAGTAAAAAAAAATATATATATATATAAAGATATACGTTTTCGTCTATATCGCCCAGCCCTATAACGTAGTATCATTCATAACATGTAATATGTACATGATGTAGGTATATATGTCATGTAGTAACATTCATAATAACATTTAATTACCTATTTTGATCATTTTAAGCATACACGGCGCATTAATTTCAACAACGTTTGCTTTTTTCTTCTTCATCATTGATTTCTGCAGACTATATGAGAGCCAACAAACATAATAAAACATCACTTACTGTACAAGGTCTGCTGTCATTAGGATGCTGACTGCTAGGATGTTCATATATTCTCATTTAAATGAAGAATGTCTCATAAGAAACGGAGGGCTTAAAACATACGCTTGCATGCATGGACGCTGTTTTAAAAAGGCAACAGGAGTTCGGTTGCACTTTATTGAAGATTGATTGTACAGATATGGTGTTGTTTCTGCTGGGCAAGTATGCCTGACGCGCCTCCTACAGCGCCTTGGGTCAGCTGCAAGGTCATCAGCCAGGGACCACCGCTCATTGGAGTTTCGCTCTCTTTTACCCCGGAACGCCTCCTGGTGGCAGAGCGGTGGCAGGGACGTCTCCCTGCCACCCCCTGCAGCTGACCCATCTTATTGCCTCGACCCCCAGTACTTATCCCTTCTCCTCAGCCATAACCAGAAGCTTCCCTTTTCTGCTTCCTCAGCAAGGGCCTTGGTTTTTCTGTGGAGCTTAGCCCCAGTTGTTCCCACATCTCGGAGCAGCCTTGTTGTTGATGTACCGACGAAGCCCCGACAGCCCACTTCCACAGGGTAGATGGTAGTGGACCGGCCTGCCTCTCTGCACTCAGCAGCCAGATCTGCATACTTGGCTGTTTTGCGCTCGTAGGCTGCCTGGATTCCTTCCTCCCAGGGGATGGTGAGCTCAGCATGGCAGACTTGGTAACAGCAGACCACAGCACGATGTCTGGGCGGAGTGAAGTGGTGGTAAACTCAAGGGGGAACTGGAGCTGTTTGCCGATGTCAGCCCTCATACTCCAGTCCCTTGCCAGAGAGAGGACACTGCGGGGGCCTCGTCGGCTGGTGTCTCCTTTGCCTTCCCCTGGCCTCACAAACATGACAGGAAGCTGCTTGGCTATGGACTGGCTGTTGGCCTCTTGTCTACTGCTTTCCAGGACTTCGGCCAGTTTCATCAGGACTTGATCATGCCGCCATCTGTAACGACCCTGTGTCAGCGCGATCTTGCAGCCTGATAGCAAGTGCTGCAGGCTGGCGTTGGGAGCACCGCACAGGGACAGCTCTCCTCCTGGCCAAACCACTGGTGGAGGTTTCTAGGGCATGGCAAGGTGTCATAGGTTGTCCTGAGTAGGAAGCTGAGTCTGGCTTGTGGCATCTTTCATAGGTTGGCCCAGCTGATTGTTCTGCTGATGGTACCTTCCCAAGTGGTCCATCTTCCTTGGGGACCTTGAGACACGGCCTTGATGGTATATTGCTCTTGGTTCACCCTTGAGACCTCTTCCAAGACCATGGCTCTGCGTTCCCTCTTTGTGGCCTTGGACCAGAGGCGTGGAGAATCTCCCCAGCCAAGCCCCGCTCTCTCTACTTGCACCCTGCCAACTATCTACTGGTGTTGGAGCCTGCCAATGGCCTTAACGACCTCTGGCTCTGCTTGCCACTTCCGGCCTGTTCGGGTGGGTACGCGCGCATTCCTCACTGTAGGATCTGAGAATTCTTCCAGCTCAAGAACCAATCTGGTCTTCTCCTGCTTATAGCCCAGGGTGATGGACTGGATTGGCACCTGCAGCGAAGTTGCCCCAAATAAGCCAGTGTCGGAGAAGCTACGCGGTAGGCCCAGCCACTTTCGGATGTAAGAGTTGGCTAATCTGTCCAACCCGTTGGCTGTTGAGGATGGAATCTCGCACATCTTCAGTGGCCACAAAACCCTTTGGTACAGTGTGAAGTTGTAGCACCACAACTTGTACTTTCCGGGGAGCTGGCTCTTGTTGATACTCGCTAGGCCTTCTGAGAGTTGTTTCCGTGCTGCCTTGCGCGTGCTTGTCCGACAGGTCCGCGTTGTACTGCCTCCCTAGGATTTGGATGGACTGGTTGACCAGTAGAGGGATTTGCTCACCTCCTGCAACAAAGATGGTATTGTCGTTCCTGGTGCCTTTGCGCAAAGAGAGGCTTCGTGACTTGGAGGGTTTTATCTTCATCCGTGCCCATGTCACAAGCTCATCCAGCCTCTTCAGACACCTTCTCGTGCTGTTTGCCGTACCACAGTGACATCGTCCATGTAGCTTTGGAGTGGTGGAAGCCTCTGCCCTGTCTGCAGCCTTATTCCTCCTACGATCTGACGGGCTCCGCGGAGGATGATTTCAAAAGCTGCGACAAAGAGAACTGAGGAGATGGAACACCCCATGGTGATGCCTACTTCCAGACGCTGTCATCCTGTTGTAAAATCCTGGAAGCTGAAACACATCTGGAAGTCCCTGAATTAGCTGGTTACCAGGTTGATGATGGAAACAGGGACGTGGAAGAACTCCAATGCAAACTGGATGAGTTTGTGAGGGACAGAACCATAAGTGTTGGCAAGGTCAAGCCACACTACGTGGAGGTCGCTCTTCTCCTGCTTGGTCCTCTGGATCTGTCCCCAAATCATTGAAGAATGTTCCACGCATCCTGGAAAACCTGGTACTCCTGCTTTCTGGCAGCTGGTGTCAATATAGCCATTCTCTGTGAGGTAAGATGTCAGTCTCTTGGCCATGACTGCAAAGCAGATCTTTCCCTCGACATTCAACAGAGCAGTGCTCCTGAATTGACTGATGTTATGGGACTCCTGGTCTTTCCGAATAAACACCGCCACAGCTCTCTGCCACTCCGACGGAATGAGTAGATTCTTCCATGCTGTGCTCATTAGCTTCCACAAGCATTTCAGCACTTGGGGGAAGTTCTTGTATAGCTTGTAGGGGATGACAGGAGCTGATGCTGACCTCGCTTTCTTGACGACTGCTCTTACCTCGCCCTTACCCTGTCAAACTGCGTGGTTGGAGGTGGAGGAGGGACGTATCCTGGTGAACCTAACGCATCGTTCCTCTTTGAGTCGCTGTATTGACCCCTGATGTACTGCTCAAGCTCCTCCTTGGTGGCTTCCAGTTTCCCGCTTCTTTTCTCCTCCAGAAGCTGACGGGTGTGCTTGAAAGGATTCCTCATGAAGCTAGCTCTTCCTTTCTCCTTTCTTTTCCTGCGTCTGCGAATACGTTCTGTTCTTCGCATGCTGCCCAGCTTCTGTCTCACCTCGTCCCATAACACCTTCAGGCCATCTCTCTCCTCTGCCGATGCTTTCCTCCATCTCCTGCGGAGCTGGCGCCGATCTTGCACCAGGACGTCAATCTCGGCCTCCCTCCTGCCCTTTCTTGGGGGGAGATTGTGCTGCTTCTTGGTGAGGCTACCGAATCTAGCTTTGAACTCCTCATACAGGATGTCCCCAAGAAGGTTGAGTTTCTTATCTACTTTACCATGTAGCGAGTGCTCCAGCAGTAGACTGAGGTCTCAGTCCAGTTTCTGCCATGTCTTCACATCACTTGCTCTAGGCCACTTGATGGTACACTTTCTTCCTGGTTCCCTCTTTTCTGTTTGCTGGGTGACTGGGGGGGCTGGCAGGTCTATCTTCGGCATGCTCACATGCCAGGGGGGTACCGCTCCGCTCAGGGGGTTCTTCCTCTACCATCCGCATGTCAACAATGTTTGGACCCTCGGTTCTGTGGTTCTCTCCCCGGCTGGGGGTCCTGCTTGTCTTATCTGCCGGAGCAGTGCAAGGATGTTGTATACCTTTCTTCTCGCTCTCCTTTTTCTTCCTCCCCTGATTAATCCGTAAGCCCCTGTATGTGGTCACTTTCCCCCATCCACACCTGCACAATTGGAAGGTCTTCGTCTCGTTGTCGATGCCCATTCCAGTCGTTTCCGAGTAGTCAGGCCACATAACCCTCTGGTACAGTGTGAAGTTGTAGCTGTTGTAGTTGTTGTAGGGCCCCTCATCAACTGCTCAGCGCAATGGAGCACCTCTGGACTTGCTCCTTCAGAGTGACAATGACCCCCCTGCTGCTGCCGGGGGAGTGCACTAAGGGTTGAGTTGAAGAAGCAAGATGGCCGCCAAGCAGTGGGCAGCTTTTGAATCCCACTGCTGTCAATCACAGTGGACACCTGTTGTGATTCTAAGTGCCTATAAAGCCAATAAGTTTCACACAAGTCAATATGCCAGCAATATCCTTTACTTTCCTCGTATTCATTAAGAACCAAGCACCATTCTCAGAGCCCAACATCGGTCTCTCCAGAAGTGTCAACATTTGGCATTAAAACCTTCACTTTCCTTCCGGTTTCCTGCCTCCATCTTACACCCCCATCGTCTTAGCTCGCCATCACAGCCGCTCAACGATTTCCTCTCACTGGGAGGCCCCGGTGACTTGCTGTGGCAGTGTCAAACGAGGCTCCTATTTAAGCTCATTAAATGTTTCCAAGAGAATAGGAAATCAATGGTGCATACTGGAGCTCCAGAACTTTTCTCTTGATTCAATTTCACCCATTCTCCTCCATATATATATATATATATATATATATATATATATATATATATATATATATATATATATATATATATATATATATATATACATATATATATATATATATATATATATATATATATATATATATATATATATCTTAATAAGGTTATCCAAAAAATAGTGCTCGATACCGTAGTAGAGCGCAATATATGTATGTGTGGGAAAAAAATCACAAGACTATTTCATCTCTACAGGCCTGTTTCATGAGGGGGGGTACCCTCAATCATCAGGAGATTTCCTGATGATGCTTGTGTCTGTCGTTGAAGCCAAGTTTCATCACTTAACACCAGTAGGCTGTTTCCTAGTGAGAGGTCTGTTAACAGTAGGGCTACAATTAACGACTATTGATTAGTCATCGATTATCTTAACGGTTAGTCGACTAATCGAAATATAAAGCGAGCACATATTCAGTGGCTCTGATTGAGCCATCTACTTTTAAATTCAGCTTTAGTCATTTTTAGACATGTGCCTACGAACAACAAAGATGACTAATTTGTTTATGAATATTTATTCATACTAGGATTGGGCGATATGACTGAAAACTGCGATATAGATGTTTTGTATCGGGCGATATCGATAATTATTATTATTATTTAAATTTTTTATGACCCATTAAACATTTTTATTTCAAATGTAACTTTCCTCTAATATAAGCTATCAAGGCCGAAAGGAATGGAAATGTCGACACAACCACAGAAAACACACAAGCAATCGATGTAAACAACGTTTTTAAATCACATTGGACCACTTAACAATAAGCTCTTAAATCGTAGGTGCAAAAAAAAAGGAATGTGTAACGAAATAGTGCAACATGTGACAATGTAAACATAGAGAAACCTGAGAAGAACTATTTTCTGCAGGTTTGGTATTATTGATCACGAGCGCCTTGGTCTGACAACGGTTAGTTTGTAAAAACTCCATACAGCTGTCAAGGTGACTTTTCCTGTTTTATCGCTCTCTGCAGCGCTTTTCTTTAGTCTCTCCTCTCGCTCCATGCAAAGACTCAACCGCGACACAACAAGATGGGCAACCAAACCTGATAGTTGACACTGTTACCTAATCGGCTGTTTAGCGTGTCCCTCCCACTGATCAGTGATCACGTCCTGCCTTTCTTTGTGCAACCAACCTTGCTTCGCCACTTCCTGTTTCTTCCGACAAAGAAAGAAAAAAATAAAATAAATAAAAATATATATATATCTATCGAACGTTTTATCAAACACATTT
>NC_084557.2:39658191-39713191 GCF_033978685.3 Nerophis lumbriciformis
GAAAATGATTTGCAAATCATTGTATTCCGTTTATATTTACATCTAACACAATTTCCCAACTCATATGGAAACAGGGTTTTTTATATATGAGTTGGGAAATATATATATATATATATATATATATATATATATATATATATATATATATATATATATATATACACACATATATATATACATACACACACATATATATATATATATATATATATATATATATACATACACACACATATATATATACATACACACACACATATATATATATATATATATATATATATATATATATATATAGTTAGTAATGTATATAAACATGATACTATCATGTTCCACGTCTATTGATACTTATTACTACTCACAGCACATCTCTGTACTTATTTATCGTCTTATTTTGAAAAAAAATTCAAACACATGGATTGAACTGCGCCCTGCGATGAGGTGGCGACTTGTCCAGGGTGTACCCCGCCTTCCGCCCGATTGTAGCTGAGATAGGCTCCAGCGCCCCCCGCGACCCCAAAGGGAATAAGCGGTAGAAAATGGATGGATGGATGGATTGAACTGCACATCCTCAGTTCCCTATGGTCCAGTTTTGCACACATCTCAATTAATTCAGTAAATGTGACAAATTTAGGTTTGTCTTATTACAAATGCACTGTTTTTTAATGTTGCAAGTAATAAACGCTTATTTAGTGAAACGAAAAGAAATGTGAAACTGCATCAATAAACATAAATATGCATCAATAATCTATTTGAAATCGAATCGTAGCTCCTGAATCGTAATCGTATTCGGAATTCGAGGTGCCCAAAGATTCCCACCTCTAGTATCTACATGTTCACACAAACATGACTATTTTTAAAAACATGTATTTTTCTATGCATTTGCTTTGTTTGAAAATATCAACGCTCGGGCTGCACGATTTTGAGAAAAAAACCTAATTGTGATTTTACCTGCCAAAAATTGCAATAGCGATTCATTTGGCAATTTTTAGATTTATACATTTAAATACATAAAACTGCTAGAACGATGAGTGAAAGAAGCCTTGTCTGAAGTTGCTGCATATTAGAAAAATATACAAAAATCTACTATTACGTATACAACACCGATGTTTGCTTACACAGTCCTTGACAGCTTGTCGTAGCCGCGTTGTCATCCACCCATCTTGAACTAAGTCTACAGGCCTCGTAATGCTTTCACCGTAGATGCTTCATTTTACACTGTCACCATTAAAAGGTTTGTTTTCAGATACTGTACGGTAATACAACACAAATCTTATTAGCATACTGACTGCATCGGCTGCACAGTACTGTTTCCTGTGACCATTTTTGATTGGTCATCAGGCCAAAGATACAATATTCTGATTTAATCTACAGATTGAGAGAATTGAAAAAAATAAATTAATAATTGATTAATAATGTGCACACTGTAAAACCTCAAAGTCCATTAATTGTGCAGCTCTAATCAATGATCCTTTATATGGAATTACAGTTTCTGGCTAAAAATGACTCCCTGTTGCTTTTCTAGAAATATTTCTGATACACTAATTTGCCAAAAATTGTACTCCTACATCATCCAAGGATGATGTAGGAGTACAATTGATGACTGGAACAGTGGCTTTACACACACCAATCCTCACCTTCCCGGTGAATATGGATCAATGCGATGTTTGCATGCTTTGCCATGGCTGTAGCAATTGCTGTTGTCATGGATGGTTGGAGATACAGAACGGTGCTGGTCCTTTATTCAAAACAAACGATCAAAGATCAATGGCCCTACTGAGGCTGTGAATTGGATGGAAAAGTTTACAAATAAAGTGGAATATGATAAGGGTGGCTCTCATCTCGGCGTGAGAGGCGCATTGATCAATGGAGACGTCCTGTTTGCGTCCATTCATCACAGGCTACTCAGGCCGGCAGATAACCGCTATGATAGTGGCCTTGCTAGCCTGCCAGCAGCTGCAACTGACCACATCCATTACGCTTCAAAGTAAGCCTTAAGCATGGGAACCAGGCTGGAGGGGGTGGGGGCATTCAAATGAAAATTGCCTGCGGTTATCAACCTACGGACACAACTCAAGAGGAGGTGGGGCTGGAAGTCATGACACTAAACTAAATAGTTCTACGGGGCTAATATTTGTATACGATGCCAATGTACGCTCTGTCAACGATCTTCTCTGCTGACTAAGAGAGGACAAACAATGAATCTCGTCTAACTTAGTCTAACTTATAAATGCTGTTACGTAGGGCTTGGCAATATGGCCTTTTTTTATTATCTCGATATTTTTAGGCCAAGTCACAATATATATCTCGATATTTTGCCTTAGCCTTTAATGAACACTTGATGCATATAATCACACCAGTATGATGATTCTATGTGTCTACATTAAAACATTCTTGTTCATACTGCATTAATGTATGCTCATTTTAAACTTTCATGCAGAGAGGGAAATCACAACTAAGTCAATTTACCAAAACTGTATTTATTAAACAGTTATTAAGCAGTGGCACAAACATTCATGTCATTTCAAAACAGAAAGTGCAAGATTGTCAGAGACATTTTAAAACAAGCTATGAGTGCACTTTTGTGCATGATGTCACTAAGATGACATATCAAAACAACACTAAATTAAAGTGCACTTTTGCCACTACAATAGTTTAAAACAAATAAAGTGCACTTTTGTGCAGGATGTCACACAAGATATTTCAATAACTGTCAAATAAAAATGAGCTGCATAATAAGAAATCAAATAGTGTATGTCCTTCGCTATGTATTAGGTTCCAGCGGACATTATCTCCTTCTGTTGTTGACTATTTTTTTCATACGGTGTTGATGTGGAAATGGTTGCCTCGGCATTTTGTGGGTGTGGCACCGAATAGAGATGTTGACATGCGGAGTTTCAAGCACTCTTCATTCTCTAGCGGGTGACTTTTCAAATGATGTGACATATTAGCAGTAACGCTACTTTTTGTAGCAACGCCCCACACTTGACAAATACGGTTGCCTGTTTGACATATTCCCGCTTGAAGCCAAAACACTGCCAGACGATGGACCCCGTGCTGTTTTTCTTGGGAATTAATTCTTCTTTCATTTGTTACCAGATTCGCACCTTCTTTCTCTTGTATTACCACTCGCACCACAGCTAACGTTACCCATGCTGTTACCTCTCCGCTACGCGAGGGCGCATACGTATGTGACGTATGTAAGAAGGTGCACTTGTTTTATGTCTCTGTGAGAAGGAGAGACAACAAAGAATGAGAAACGCCTGTAGTGTAATGCCCGCAGCTAAAAGCAACTGCGTGAGAACGTATACTCGAATATCATGATATAGTCATTTTCTATATTGCACAGAGACAAACCCGCGATATATCGAGTATATCAATTTATCGCCCAGCCTTATTGTTACGTTCGATACTCGTGTGAAAAAAGGCCAAAGCTTAAAATCATACTCTCCGTGTATTTTGGCCTGCGCTAACACGCCGTTTTAGATGCCTCTGTTCACAGGGTTTTACAGTCTGGCTACGTTGTGACGTCACCGTGAGCTGGGAGCACCAATTTAGACCTTAAGTCAAGTTCTCAACCAGAGAGGAATGAGCCCCCTCTGTTTCAGACCATCAGAAAACAGAGAAATAGAATCTTGACTAGGGCTGCAACAATTAGACGACATTGTCCAAAGAGAAAATTTGTCGCAGACAATTATATTTGTCGACAATGGTCGTGACGTCATCACCCTTGTTAGTGCAGGCAGACGTGGGTCACTTGCCATCAACATGGCCAGTGCTAACATGTCAAGTGTAAGGATATTTCCTCTTATTCTTGTTAAAAACATAAATACTTAGCTCATTTTGCAAAGCGGACCTTGTTTTTATGGCAGTACATCTGTGATACGCCAGCATTTAAAGACATGATGTCAGACATTTGGAGGGAGGATGTGGTCTCAACCTCGGTAAGAGTGTTAGCTTCTACCTTGCTCGCTAGCTAACAAGAGTGAGACAAAATTGTGTGAAAAATAACTTTAACTATAATTTTAGCCAAAGTCAGCCAGCTAAACTTTGTCTACATCAATTCAAGTACCTTGTAAAGCAGCGTCAATTTGCAATGCTATAAAAAAGATACTTTAACACACACACGCACAATGAGAGGGACAGACAGGCACCAATGCGGAGGTATCATAACATTAAACATACAATCTATTAAATAGCCAACATTTAAGAATTAATCAAATATATAATTCTACACTAGTGTTGTAACAATACCAATATTTTGGTACAGGTACCTGTACTAAAATTATTTCGATACGTTTTGGTACTTTTCTAAATAAAGGGGACCACAAAAAAATTGCATTCTTGGCTTTATTTTAACAAAAATTCTTAGGGTACATTAAACATATGTTTATTATTGCAAGTTTGTCCTTAAATAAAATAGTGAACATACAAGACAACTTGTCTTTTAGTAGTAAGTAAACAAACAAAGGCTCCTAATTAGTCTGCAGACATTTGCAGTAAGCCAAAATGCGTCCATTCTCCCTTTTGTGTCTACACACTGTGTCTGCTTGTAAGTACTCCGTGATTGTTCACAGCTGAAAATGATCCTCAGCTCGTAAACCAGACATGTGACTTTGACAAGGGTGTGGGGGGGTGTGGGACCGGTACATTTCAGAGACGGTATCGTACCGAAAATGATTAATTAGTATCGCGGTACTATACTAATACCGGTATACCGTACAACCCTATTCTACATATTGAGTCATTTAGAGTGCTAAAACTGCCAATATCGGTGTGCAGCTTTTTAAACGTCACAACATTATTTTCTTTTTGAAAGAGTTAGATTTTGTGTTTTGTTCTTTGTTTTCATTGCTGCTGTTTGAACTGCTTTTAAATACATAAACAAGGTTAATTGTTTGTTTGTTTTTAACACATTGTGTTTCCTTTCTTTGAATGGACATTTTTTTTTTTTTTTCCATTTTTTAACAGCTGAATGAGCAGCACAGTTACAGTATAGATAAATATTTATGAATGATTTAGTCATCTTTGTTGTTAGTAAGGACATGCACAAAATAACTTAAGCTGCATTTAGAAGTCAATGGAAAAATTAGAGCCATTAAATATATATACGCTTTATTATCCGATTAATCATTAGAATAATCGTTGACTAATCGACTATCAAAATAATCGTTAGTTGCAGCCCTACTTTTGACATAATAACACCAGCGTGTGACGTTCAGTGACATAAATGTTGCTAAAAGCAGCTTTTCTTATGCTTAGTCTGAATCGATCAGATTGTGCAGGTGTACTTAATGTTGAGACCGGGTGAATTTACATAATGTTTAAGAAGTTTCTTTTTTACCGTTTCTGGAAAAAAGAGCGGTGACGACTTCAAGATATATATTTAAACAGCGTACTTTTTCAAAAGATGAATGATACTTTTGGAGAGGGTGGCCCGTGGTTTTCTTTGCAATGTGGGAACAACTCCACAATCGAACATTTTGCAGAAAAGGGTTATAAAAGTGACTGTGGAACAAAATGTGTGCAAAATGTACACTAAAGCATATCCAATCCATATTATCTCAACCACAATGAAGTATTTTGTGTCGATTGACATCCTCACAGGTCCCCTTTAAGAACTTAAGGCAAATATGCTAGTCAAAGATTTTCGACTGCTGGCTGAACACTAGTTGAAGATCTTGCACGTCCTCCTGAGGACCAACGTCCTCTGCAGTGGACTGCTGCTGTTAAAGAAACTCCAGCCAAATATCCTGTATACGACAGTGATCCGGTGGTGTAAAAATGTTCTGACGTTCTTAACTGTCAGCCCCAGGCCATATTTGGCTCGCAGGCTGCCAGGTGAGTAGCCCCAGCTGTAAAGGTTAATTGTTGTGTGGGAGACAGGACAGTAATGCCAGTCGTCTTTCTGCTTTCACCTCTATCTTGTTGCATAGAACATTTGCTACGGAAGTGTGTGAGCAGACTCTCCAGATAGGGCAGGTGGGGATCATCCATAATGAGCCATGTGGGGGGAGTAGATGGGGGCCGGGGGGGAGGGTTTGAGAAAAAAAAGAGGGAGGCCAAAGAGCAACGGATAGAAAAGACAGAGTGAGAGTGATGGTGACAGGCTTAGAGCCAGAGACAAGGCCCCAATAGAGCAATTACATAGAAGGTGTGTGCTGAGCCCCAAATGGCACACACACAAAGCCGTAATAAAACAAAAACATCTTTGATTTTAAAATAAAAAAGGAGTGGAAAACTTGAGAAAACCCAACTCATCCTTTTGTGGTACAACCCAGCAAGACACAGTGCGAAAGTAAGAACTCTGCAGCTCAGGTCATTGAGCGTTACATTAGAAAACTCTGCTTTCGAAGGCAAACAATCACAATCTTTGAGTATCTCTACACGACATGAAGGAAAATACAGAGTCACATAAAAATTGCAAACACTCCTGGATGATAGCATCTTTTGTAACAATCACAAACAGCCCCTTACTGACAATCGTCACGTCCGCCCCTTGAACAATGTCACTTCAGTCCGTATTTGTCACAATCTGTAAATATATATATATATATACATATATACATATACACACACACACAGAAAAATATGTGATTACCGTGTCAGACCACTAACATGTGTAGTAGTGCACATAAAGCCTTCTTTCTGGATGTGTATTTCTTCTTGGGCTAAAAGTCTGTGGGACTTTTTTTTATGAGTGGTCCCTTAGCCTCTCACCCCTTCACCCTGTAGCTCTGATCTCCTGTCCCAGAGAGTAGCTTCTCGGCCTGGTAATTGCATGTCTGCCGGCCACCACACCTGTTGTTGTCACTGCAGCCCTGGAAGAGAGGTGTGTGTGTGTGTGTGTGTGTGTGTGTGTGTAGGCGTACGGGGGAGTACAGTGACCTCTGCACCCAATTGCTCTGAACAACCTCCTCGCCATCAGCACCTTTCTGCCATGGGTGCAAAGCTCCAGGGAGTAGCAGTGTGTATGTGCTCGCTGCCCTCAATGCTGATTGGATTTATCTCTCACCTTCAGATTCACCTACAGTGTGTGTGTTTGTGCCTGGATATAACATGTATCTGTGTGTATAACATGTGCATGTTTGTGTGTGTTTTTGTCCCTCCTAATCCTCGCCTCTTTCCCTTGCAGAGTCGGGGTTTTTCATGAAGTCGGGGGTCAGTGGCGGTGTCCAATTAATTGGCTAAGTTAGCCCGAGGCTGTCGGCTCGTGATTGACGTGTCAAGTCAAGGAGGTTTCACTCTCCACACCAACACCACCATCTTCCCCAGAGTGAGTATAGCACCCATGTTCCATCTACAGTGGAACCTCCATGTTTGAACTTCAATTGGTTCTTGAACTGGGAAATAGGAAGGTTTGCATATTGAAGCAAATTTCTACAAAAGAAACCATGTAAAGATGAATGATGGGGTTCAGCCTCGACAAAATCCATATTGCTGGGTTGCATATGACGTCACATCCGTTTTTGTTCTTCGCGTGCTTCATTCACATGACGGTTAAGCAGCTTGAGTGTAGCATTAAAGGGGAACTGCACTTTTTTCAGGACTTTGTCTATCGTTGACAATCATTATGAGAGACAAGAAAACAAAAGTTTTTAGTTTTTTCTTGCTTTCTAACATATAAAAAGTGTCTTGTTCTAAGTGGTTAGCAATGCAGCTAATAGGAGCAATCAATTCTACCTCTAAAGCACTTTAAAAATGCATTCAAAAACCGTCAACAATATATGTACTGTAACCTGTATATTTAACCAAACTGTAGTAATATTGTTATTGTAAGAGTGAACACTGAGGAACTAGTTTTCTAGTGTACTAACACACTGGCGTGCTACGGTATTAGCCGTAGAAACTAACTAAGGCAAGAGGTAAGCTAACTTGTACGTCAGCACGAAACGCATTTGAGTTTGTAATACACAACACTGTGATAGAACACCAAACTGTACTGACTGAAAAACATGAACAATCATATTACAGTATCTGTAAAGTATTATTTCATGTTTTGTTTGTAAACAGCTAGCTTGACAGTGTATGTACTGTAGTTGTAATAACACACATGACGTGCTGCATGTATCATGATCAGTAGTATAGTGACTCACTTGATGAATAGTTGTCCGATGGTCCAGCTAGCCGGGGATGTTTCCAGTTTGGGTAAGCACTCCATTAATTCGGCATAGCTAGGCTGAAAAATTCCAGATTTGCAGCGTGACCACATTGCAGCGACCTCACTCTATGGAAAGTGTCTGTTACTACATTATATATATACTTGCAGTGTGTATATTGTACATATTACATATTGTTATGAAGGTGTCTGTTACTACATCAGAAATCAGAAATACTTTATACTTTAATAATCCCTGAGGGGAAATTATATTATATATATACTTGCAGTGTGTATATAAAACATATTATTATGAAGGTGTCTGTTACTACATTATATTTATACTTGCAGTGTGTACATAAACCATATTGTTATGAAGGTGTCTGTTACTACATTATATATATACTTGCAGAGTGTATATTGTACATATTACATATTGTTATGAAGGTGTCTGTTATTACATTATATACGTATATACTTGCAGTGTGTATATACAACATATTGTTATGAAGGTGTCTGTTACTACATTATATACTGTATATACTTGCAGTGTGTATATAAAACATTGATGGAGTGTTTTAAAGTTGTTTTAGAGACTTTGAAGGCTACAATGATGACTCCCATTAGCCGCATCTTCCAAGCGTTTTTTTATCATCTTTAAAATCCTAATTAAAAAAAAAAGATATGTGTGTTCTTGTCTTTTATAAAGATTGTGAACGAAAAATTCTCAAAAAAGTGCAGTTCCCCTTGTAAACAAGTGAGAGTGAGTGTAGAGTTTGAGCAGAAAATGTTGTATTGCTATTCTGTTCTTGGGTGTTCCAGTCGTTCAAACAAAGAGATAGAAAAGAGCTTTCAAAGAGTCCTGAAAGAAGTGGTTCATTAAGGTAATAAAGTCAGGAAACAAAAGTGTGTCAAAGAAAATGGCTCTTAAAAATATCACTTTCATCATCTTGTAGAATACAATCGGACCATGCTCGTGTCCGCAGTGATCACTTTTTAAAATGTTTGTTTGAACATTTAATTTGTTTGAGAAACTTTCTGTGATGCAATCAAGTTTATTCTGTACTATATTAGTAGTGTTTGAGAGCAGAACTAAACATAAATAAATGAGAAGAGATGGCATTAGTTTTTGTTCTTTTGTGGTTGCTGTGCCTAAATATAACCGAGAAGACCTGCTTGTGCAAATAAACTAACGTCACGTTAAGTCCTAGTAATAAATATTGGGATTGTTGGTCCAATCCATTGTATTTTTGTTGTCCATTTTCATAACAGAAACTAAAACTTAGTTGTTGTTGTGCAGGAAAGCCTTAAGTGCTTTATTTTACACAGATGACCACATTATAGCGTCTTTGGTGGTATTTGTTAGCATCAAGAAAAAATCCTTCATAGTATTAATAAAGTAGATGAATAAATCTCAACAGCATATACTGAGTCTTGATATCGCTAGCAAAAATTGATGAACAACAGGGACAATCTACAGCTAAATAATGAAACAAAATATTAACTTCAAAGCATAAAAATAATTGCAGACATGAATTGTAAATGAGACTAATGTTTGTAGCAGGAAATCAACTGCAAACAAACTTTTTTTTCTCATTAGCGTCACGATCACAGCAGCACGGCACTCGTTATGTCAATCAAATATGTTACCTCGCGATGTACGAATAAATCCAATTTTGTCTTTTACGGATTAATGTTTCGTTTGTGGACCCCTCAGATGTAAAGACATGATGTTCCTCCAATTTTCTGTAAATACCGTAAGTGTCAAGTAAAGTACGTTTTTTTTCTTCTCTTAATCCGTTTGGACACATATTGAGCAAGCAAAACTAGAATTTTTTTTTTTGTCAAAGCATGTACTCCTGCTGTGTTGCCTACGCTGTTATTTTCCTGACAGATACACCACATGGTGGCGCTGCTATTAAACTCTATAAGTCACACAGTTTAAACATACTCTGTGAATTTAGGGTATTTAGCCTAATCCCCATGAAATTTGGTGTACATTTTTGCCGTGTGTGTGTAAAATGTGAGAAGGATTGGTTGAAAATCCTGGCTGCCATAGGAGTTAGCAATGGTTTTTCCGCATGTCGTTGACTATTTATCTAATGATAGTAAAATTTTGAGGATATACACTATGTATATTACATGAACATCTTCCAAAACATTTTGACCACAACCTATAGATGGTGCCATAATTGTCATTTGTTAGGCCATTTTGTATTTTCACTCACACTCCCACATATTTTGTCTGTATTTCTTTTCCCAAAGAGTCTGCAGACTCTGTTTGCATCAGCTGTCCTTCACCTGACTCCATGTTTCGTCTCGGTTTATCTCTTTTGTGTCTCATTACTGAAGCTGCTCAAACATCTTCCTCTTTTTCTATACTTGTACTTCTTGTCCCTGGAGTTGTATTAGTCTGGCATTTTTAAACAACCAAATTAGGGCTGTCAAAAATACTTAATGTAATTAATTACAAATAACTTGCATTAATCATATTAATCACGCAATTCATTTTGACTGTAGATATTTCTTTACCTTAACCGCGGATGGTTACCTGAAAGGTAACACGGCTGGCTATATACCGTATTTTCCGCACCATAAGGCGCCCTGGCTTATAAGCCGCGCCTTCAATGAACGGCATATTTAAAAACTTTGTCCACCTATAAGCCGCCCCGTGTTGTAAGCCGCATCTAACTGCGCTAAAGGAATGTCAAAAAAACAGTCAAATAGGTCAGTCAAACTTTAATAATATATTAAAACCAGCGTGATGTGGGCGCGCATGGAATGGTATATCAACATGGACGAAGCTGCGTGAAAAAAGCCACCCGGCCTCTTCGCGTAAACTTAAACTTACCTTAACCACTCGCTCATCTTTTCTTCATCCATCCCTTCGAGTTAGCTTTTATGATGACGCCGGCTGGAAAGGTCTCTTTTGGCAAGGTCTTCCTTTTGAATATCACCATGGGTGGAAGTTTCTGGCCATTAGCATGGCAAGCTAGAACCACAGTGAAGGATGACTTCTCATTCCCTGTGGTGTGAATATTCACCGTACGTGCTCCCGTTGTATCCACAGTGCGGTTCACAGGAATATCAGTTGCTGTGAAATAGTAATCCGTGTGCGGATGGAGAGATTGCGTCTTTTCATGAACCGGATCCCTGTCGTTTAGTAGGAGCCATTTTGTGGTCTTTACAGATGTAAACACACAAAGGAAATGAAACGTACCGTACGGTAATATCCGCGCGCTTTTTCTTCTTCTACGCGGGCGGGTGGTTGCTTACAGTAGAAGAAGAAGCGCTTCCTGTTCTATGGGGGCGGGTGCTTACCTTGGCGGTTGCTTGCGTAGAAGAAGAAGCGCTTCCTGTTCTACCGGGAAAAAAGATGGCGGCTGTTTACCGTAGTTACGAGACCGAAACTTTATGAAAATGAATCTTAATATTTATCCATATATAAAGCGCACCGGGTTATAAGGCGCACTGTCAGCTTTTGAGAAAATTTGTGGTTTTTAGGTGCGCCTTATAGTGCGGAAAATACGGTAGTCCGTGATGAGGTCAATGCATGAAACTCTGACTGTTGTGTTCACTGGCAAATTTCCCTTGGAGTCTGGATAAAACTGTTTGAGCAAATTAATGTTGTGCGTTTATGTAACACATTTAAAGCAGGGGTGTCAAACTCATTTCTATAACAGGACACTTTTAACTGCGAAACTATATAAATGGGGAATATTATTACAAAATTGCCCCTTTTATTTGATTATCATCATATTATATGCCAAAAACTGATGGAAAAGTTGCTTTCCATTACAAAGTCACGGTGGCAAGCAGGTATTAAAAGTTCCACTACTGTAGAATTAATTTTAAAAAGGGTTTCAAGGGCAAAAAAAAGGCAGTATAGCTTTTTGCACCACATAATATTGATATAAGAAGAACTGCAGTTGCATGCTGTAAGAAAAAATGTCTGTCAAAACACATTTAGCAAAAATACCAAAAGGCCTTATTTATATGTAGTGCCAAATGGGACAAATACATATTTAAAAAGTTACTTAAATGTGTCATCAATTATTTATAATTTCAATTAAATGCATGTGTTATTTAATTAATTTAACATAAAATTACTTTTAATCATTTAATGACTTTTTTAAGGATTTAAAAAAAATAATGATACATTTCAGTAATTATTTAAAGACGTATTTACCGTAATTTCCGGACTATAGAGCGCACCGACATTTAATCCGCACCCACCAAGTTTTAGAATTTTTTTTTTTCTAAAATAAGCCTATGAAATTGTTTTTTAAATGTTTATTTACATACCCTAATTATTTCCAACAGTTCGTGTCACACGGCAGTAAAACAGCTGCTCGAACAAAACAAAAGTCATCGTCATGGACCCACTAGCTGTGGAAACTAGCTCTTAAATCAGCTAAACAGACCCAATAATTCCACCGTGACGTGGTGAATTTACGAAACTGAAACATTACAAATAGAATGCCATTGTAAGTTAATAATAAACATGTTAGCATACTCGCTAATGCTAACAATGTGAGCTTGATTACATTACCATAGCACCTACAAATATGCATGAAAGCATTCCTACAGACATTACACATGTGATGGTATATTAAATAAGAATTGTTTTAGTTCTATTGTAAAACTTTTAAACATTGCTTGGAATGATGAATGAAGAATCCTTAAGAGCAGAAACACTGTAGACGAATAGTCGATGAAACGGGATATATTTCCGGTTCAAGGCGCGAAACAGTAAGTACATTTTCAACCAGCAGCACTTGTGGTGAGCAAACTCGTCCAAAATCTGGCGCCATAGCTCAAACAATACCACACCTTTTCAGTGTGAAAACTATTTGTTCAATACAAAGCCGTAGGGTTCAAAGATTAGGAAAAAAAGTAGCGATTTATAGTCCAGAAAATCTGGTATATACTTTTGTCCCATTTGGCCCCCCATATAATGACACACATTTCCAAGATTTTGAAGGTGTGGACACCTGTGATTGAAAGAAATGTTCTCGGATGACATTCTGACAATAAGATGTTTTAAAGTTAATTTAAATGATGCAAGCAAGTAATATAAAGTAAAAAGAAAACCTTAGGAATCCAATGTTTAAACTGTGGACATCTTCAGGGGACAGACAGGTGGAGGTCTGCGCTCTACTGCTGTTTGGCCTCCTCCCACCGGGCAGCCACAAATATAAGTAAAAGTAGTCCCTATTTGACTCCCGACAGTTGTGGCCGAGCTGTATCGGACTTTTACAAGTCAACGGCAAGAGTTGGAAGGGTGCCTCTAATTAGTGGAGCCTCCGCTCTCTACTTATTAAGGCTCTTATTGTTTGGCTGTCAGGAGGCGGTAGAGGTAGCAGGCAGATGCTGAGCTCCAGCGAGAGCAAAAGGGAAAATGTGGCATTTGCAGCACCAGCTTACACTAGACCGGTCGCACGCAACACCAGCAAAAAAACAAACACTTTTTCTGGTGCTCAAAGAAGTGGAACATGGGCTGGAGGGTAAATGGTTTGGGTGTCAGGGAAAAACAACCCATCCAATTATAAGTCAAGCATCAGCCAATAACTTAGCAAGTATGTTGCGTATTCTGTCGACAACTTTTGTTTACTTGTTTCTGTGCTTGTTTATTAACCCTGAGTCATTAACAGTCGGCGTTGGTGCTCATTAAATGAAGATCCCCTGCAATTAACCGCTGCCGTAATCACTTTATATGAAGGGCTGTTAAAAGGGCTGTTTTGTCCATATTTCACTCACTGGAGGCCACGGCAGGCACTTGCTTGTTAATTGGAAAAAAAGTGAGGAATTTAATAGCAAGCTGTAATTGCACATTTTATACAGCTTCCTCCCGATGTGAACATGAAGATAAATGCTTGATGGCTAAACTTGACTGCTGCTTGACACCTGACCTCTAAAGTGCTTTTAGCAAGCCTATGTGTTGTGTATTTGGTTCTAATGCTATGAGCTGCAATTGTGTGTGTGGCTTAAAAAAGCGCTCTCGTGTACTTCATCCACTCTTGAAATTCATACTGTAACTTTGCACTTGTCCAACATAATAGATGTCATATATCACTTACCACAACCTAACGTGAAGGAGTGGGACAGGAAGGCAAAAACATTGGCAACGCTAGCACAGCTAAGTTAGCTACAATACATTCACAATTTGACATCATGCTTGCTGACGAGCAAATAACTCCCACACAGTGATGGCCAAGCTACTTGGAAAATGTAGTAAGCTAAGCTACAAGTTACTCTCCATTAAATGTAGCTAAGCTACAGGGGAAGCTAAACCCGAAGAATTGTAGCAGGCTACTACAAGCTACACGACAAAAGTAGCTAGCTACATTTAACGACATTTCTATCTATGGGTCCACATGTATAATATCAATGTTATTGTTACTGTTCAAATATTACTATTAACTATCTGTCATTTAGCTGGGGACACCCTACAACTACCTCTAGGGGTCCCCACACCCCACTCTATGTATTTATTTAGTTTGCTTTTTCTTTGGCCCACCCCTATAATGTTATTAATTTTCTCTCCATACTGTAAAAAAACGGCATATATATATATATCTTGAAAAAAAACGTGTGTTATTTGGGAACAGTTGGTAATGGTTATGTGCAGTAAAACTTTTCATGAACTCACTTTAATGTGTGTTCCTACATTTGTGTTCCACGTATTGGATTAAGAGAGCGGTTATGATGTTGGTTTACAGAGTCAACAACTAAAATCTGAGGTTTTGTTTTCTCTAAAGGCATACATTTGTCTAAATATGGCCAAGGACACGCTATGGGTTTCCTGCACGTCATCTTCATCACTAAAGGAAAAATCTAATCTGCGGAAGAGAATTCCTCTGATATTTTCAAATAGTTTTTTTTTTTCCCGAGTGGTCAGCTTGAAGCGTCCCTCTGTCTCTGACTCCCTCGTCTTCATGTGACATGAGTCCGTGTCTGTTATGATTTTTCTTCTTGGTTTCAATAACCCACCTTATCTTTCCCCTGATTGGCCAGTCTGTCATGTCTGGCCCTAACCTTAGCCAATTGTGACTCATAATACCAACACCAACCAATCATCATGGATGTTCTCCGTATGTGTGAATGTTGTCAATCATCCAGGTCATTGGATTTTCCCCATATTTTATTTAGGCCTGGATTCGCTGTCCCATTTTCAGTACCATGTTTTTATCATCTTTAAAATCCTATTAAAAAAAGACGTGTGTTTTTGTCTCTCATAATGATTGTGACCGCTGAGCCCTATGGTACAAAAAATACGGTAGCCTTCCATTTGACTGACAGGTCCTTGCTCCACAATGTCGTGTGCGTCCATATTAATGTTTTATGGGAAGCTACGGGATGATACGACCATATATCTACACACCATGCAAAACAGATGGAGAGAATTGGTGTTGCCAATACATATACGGTAGATTTATATTAGCTTCTACCAGTAGGGTGTTGTTGGAATTCTGACAAAGCACTTATTTCCTCCATGAAATCACCTGTTGAACAAAATGTGGTTCCTTTGTGCTGGCTCCAAATTGATAAAAACAACACAAGTGCCCCCAAATCCCAACACATTAAACATTCTTACTTCCCATTTGTGGCGCTGTATCCATCATTATCATTCTTCTTCCATTTTGTTTGCGTCAAGCTTCGTCTCACATCCCAGAAGGAGATGTTGTAAATGTCATGGTAACGACACAGTGTTTGGAGCGTCCACCAGGATTTAGGAGGTGTCAGTCATCGCTCCCGTGAGGCTTTCCCTTGGCACAACCCCCCGAAATGAATGAAGGGAGACCCGCTGTAGAGCAAACAACGTGTCTCCAGTTTGTTTATTGTCATCAATTTATTTATTTTTCATATTCCCCTGAGCACCACTGACCTGTTTTTTTTTTTTTAATGTTGCTGTCAACACTAAAAGCAAGTCTGTCAGGTATAAAGTTTTAATGTTGATGTTTTAATTAAACCTATTGAATGTTTTTGTGAGAATATCACAAATAACACTGCTGAGCGGACACTAGGGGTGTAATGATTCAATTTAACAACGATTCGATATTTGCGGTCGCCGATACGATTCAGGAAAAATCACATTTTTTCAGAACTATTTGGTCCTAAACGATCAGTGAGTTAAAATTGATTGTTTGAGCAAAACAAATCAAGCAGTGTGAATGTGAAATAAATAGTGAACACTGCAGGTGAAGTTTCCTATATTCCTGTTATTTCTTTGAAGGGAATTAGATTTAAATGAATTACTAATACCACAAGCAAGTAAACAACAAATAATGGCCAATGCATTCACATCTTATTTGAATCAAGTGCAACAGGCCCTTTAGGTTGATTTAACAAGAGGAATAATTTTCTGCTCATTTTCAACATTCAAGCAATTTTCAATAAAAGTGCAGTCATTAGCAATTTAAGAGTAGAATTACTTGCTAAATAAAGCTCCCCGACCCGGCCATGCGGTATCTGTTCTCCGACCTGGCGGGGCCAATGAAAGACAGCGTCCCAGGTGTGTAGAAGCATGTATGTCCCCTCATCCTGTTGATGGTGTTAAATGCATCCATTCTTCCTTTTCTACCTCCACACTGTTTCAAGCGCCTCTACTTGTTTCACCAGCTATGTCACGGGGTGATGACGGCGCACCGTTGTGTCCGGGGGGAAAAAGTACCGTTATTTTTCACAAGCAGTAAAGTACTGTTTTTAATTCATTAGTACCACGGTACTTTATTAGTATCGGTATACCGTACAACCCTAATCTGTGTATATGTATATATATATATATATATATATATATATATATATATATATATATATATATATATATATATATATATGTATATATGTATATATGTATATATATATGTATATATATATGTATATATATATACATGCGTGTGTGTGTATATATATATATATATATATATATATACACACATACATGTATGTATGTATATATATATATATATATATATATATATATATATATATATATATATATATATATATATATATATGTATATATATATATATATATATATATATATGTATATATGTATATATATATATGTATGTATATATATATATATATATATGTGTGTGTATATATATATATATATATACAAACCCTGTTTCCATATGAGTTAGGAAATTGTGTTAGATGTAAATATAAACGGAATACAATGATTTGCAAATAATTTTCAACCCATATTCTGTTGAATATGCTACAAAGACAACATATTTGATGTTCAAACTGATAAACTTTTTTTTTTTTTGCAAATAATCATTAACTTTAGAATTTGATGCCAGCAACACGTGACAAAGAAGTTGGGAAAGGTGGCAATAAATACTGATAAAGTTGAGGAATGCTCATCAAACACTTACTTGGAACATCCCACAGGTGAACAGGCAAATTGGGAACAGGTGGCTGCCATGATTGGGTATAAAAGTAGATTCCATGAAATGCTCAGTCATTCACAAACAAGGATGGGGCGAGGGTCACCACTTTGTCAACAAATGTGTGAGCAAATTGTTGAACAGTTTAAGAAAAACCTTTCTCAACCAGCTATTGCAAGGAATTCAGGGATTTCACCATCTACGGTTCGTAATATCATCAAAGGGTTCAGAGAATCTGGAGAAATCACTGCACGTAAGCAGCTAAACCCGTGACCTTCGATCCCTCAGGCTGTACTGCATCAACAAGCGACATCAGTGTGTAAAGGATATCACCACATGGGCTCAGGAACACTTCAGAAACCCACTGTCAGTAACTACAGTTGGTCGCTACATCTGTAAGTGCAAGTTAAAACTCTCCTATGCAAGGCGAAAACCGTTTATCAACAACACCCAGAAACGCCGTCGGCTTCGCTGGGCCTGAGCTCATCTAAGATGGACTGATACAAAGTGGAAAAGTGTTCTGTGGTCTGACGAGTCCACATTTCAAATTGTTTTTGGAAACTGTGGACGTCGTGTCCTCCGGACCAAAGAGGAAAAGAACCATCCGGATTGTTATAGGCGCAAAGTTGAAAAGCCAGCATCTGTGATGGTATGGGGGTGTATTAGTGCCCAAGACATAGGTAACTTACACATTTGTGAAGACGCCATTAATGCTGAAAGGTACGTACAGGTTTTGGAGCAACATATGTTGCCATCCAAGCAACGTTACCATGGACGCCCCTGCTTATTTCAGCAAGACAATGCCAAGCCATGTGTTACATCAACGTGGCTTCATAGTAAAAGAGTGCGGGTACTAGACTGGCCTGCCTGTAGTCCAGACCTGTCTCCCATTGAAAATGTGTGGCGCATTATGAAGCCTAATATACCACAACGGAGACCCCCGGACTGTTGAACAACTTAAGCTGTACATCAAGCAAGAATAGGAAAGAATTCCACCTGAGAAGCTTAAAAAATGTTTCTTCTCAGTTCCCAAACGTTTACTGAGTGTTGTTAAAAGGAAAGGCCATGTAACACAGTGGTGAACATGCCCTTTCCCAACTACTATGGCACGTGTTGCAGCCATGAAATTCTAAGTTAAATATTATTTGCAAAAAAAAAATTAAGTTTATGAGTTTGAACATCAAATATCTTGTCTTTGTATTGCATTCAATTGACTATGGGTTGAAAAGGATTTGCAAATCATTGTATTCCGTTTATATTTACATCTAACACAATTTCCCAACTCATATGGAAACAGGGTTTGTATATGTATATATGTATATATGCATATATGTGTATATATATATGTGTATATATGTATATATATGTATATATGTATATATTTATATGTATAGGTTTATATATGTATATATGTATGTATATGTGTATATATATGTAATTATGTATATGTATATATATATGTATATATATATATATATATATATATATATATATATATATATATATATACACGCATTTATATATATATATATATATATACATACATGTATGCGTACCGTATATATATGTATACATGCGTATATATATATATATATGTATAAATACTGTAGATGTGTGTGTATATATATATATATATATATATATATATATATATATATATATATATATATATATATACTGTACAAAAAATCATCTAATTTGTTGTGTCACTTCTAGGAATTGTCTTTTTTCGGCTGGCCAAACTCTTTTGTTTTTCTGCTGTAATAAATCAAAAATGCATCACCAGTGCTTTTTAAAAAATCATCATTACCGAAGCAAAGAGTTGCAGTAAACAATCTCAGTATGCATGAAAGCGTTGCAAAAGCACCTTCGCTCATGCCTGTCACATGATAAAGTCGTCAGACATCAAAGTAATGTGTGCTTGCAGGCGGGAAACTAACATGAAATAACCTGCATGAAGTTGTCCTAAACTCTGGTCAAATAGCCTCCATGGCTGACGCTGTGTTTGTGAAGGGTTGACGTCGTCGTTTGGGCTATTTTGGTTTTTCTGACTCATCACCCCGTTAGCCTCCTCCCCCACCTCTGCCCTGCAGTTTTCCATCGCCTCCTGTGAATATCCAAGCTGTCGAGGCGGACTGGGTTGACCGCTTTCTTGCCAGCGCTCAGTTGGAACAGATCCGGCCTCAGGGTCTGAATAGCTGTCCACTCCAGCCCCTGCAAAAAAGGTCTGCCCTGCACAACTGCTGTCTAAATGGTGACTTTGGGAGGGAGCTAGGATAGATTGTGCTTGCATCTCATTAGTTGCGCGGCTGTCCGAGCTGGTTTTGCAATAAGGATTATGGTACTGCTTTATTTGGTTTCAAGAATAATATTAGACACTTTAGTTTTTCGTCGATAACAAGAAATAATTTTAAGGAATAAATCATATTAGACATTGTGATATTTATCAAATAATAAAGAAGAATTCAAGGAATAAATCATATCAGACATTGTAGTATTTATCAAATAATAAAGAAGAATTCAAGGAATAAAATATATCAGACACTGTGGTACATATTAAATAATAATGACAAATTTAAGGAATGCATATTAGACACTATGACTATGGTATGCATTAATAATAGTGCATCATTTAAGGAATAAATTATATCAGTCAAGGAGGTTTTTTTTTAAATAATGAAAATTTTAAGGAATAAATCATGTCAGACATGGTGGAATTGATCAAATAATAATGAATCATTTAAGGAATAAATCTTGTCAGACTTAGTGAAATTTATCAAATAATGATGGAGAGTTTAAGGAATAAATTATATCAGACATTGTGGTATTTATCACATAATAAAGAAGATTTCAAGGAATAAATTATGTCAGACACCATGGTATATATCAAATAATGAAAAATTTAAGGAATACATATTAGACACTATGACTATGGCATTCATCAAACAATAGTGGATAATTTAATGAATACATGATATCAGACACAGATGTATTTATCAAATAATAATAAATAATTTAAGGAATAAATCATGTCAGACATGGTGGAATTTATCAAATAATGATGAAGAATTTAAGGAACAAATGATATCAGACACTTATATTTATTAGATTGATTGATTGATTGATTGAAACTTTTATTAGTAGATTGCACAGTATAGTACATATTCCGTACAATTGACCACTAAACGGTAACACCCGAATAAGTTTTTCAACTTGTTTAAGTAAGTTGAAAAACTTCCAAGTAAATCAATTCATGGTAAATAGAGTCTCAATAGATAATAAATAATTTAAGGAATAAATTATATCAGACAGTGATATTTATTAGATAATAAAGAATTTAAGGAATAAATAATATCAGACACTGATATTTATTAGATAATAAATAATTTAAGGAATAAATAATATCAGACACCGATATTTATTAGATAAGAAAGAATTTAAGGAATACATGATATAAGATCTCCATTAAAGGGGTCATATTATGCAAACCTCACTTTTCTTCCCTTGTTAGCACCTGTGTTTGTGTATTTGAGATCCTCACAGGTGCTAGAATTTGAATTTGAAGAGATATTTGTAAAACAATTTTGCCTTGTTCCATGCGAGCTGTTTGAGATTGGTAAATGGTAAATGGGTCGTACTTGTATGGCGCTTTTCTACCTTTTTTTTAAGGAACTCAAAGCGCTTCGACACTATTTTCCACATTCACCCATTCACACACTGATGGCGGGAGCTGCCATGCACGGCGCTAACCAGGCCCATCAGGAGCAAGGGTGAAGTGTCTTGCTCAAGGACACAACGACGCGAGTAGGATGGTAGAAGGTGGGGATTGAACCAGTAACCCTCATATTGCTGGCACGGCCACTCTCCCAACTTCGCCACGCCGCCTCAACTTGTGATGTAAGCCCACTTGTCACGTCACCGGTTATGTCTAAACATGGTAAATGTATTCTCGCTGACACTTGTACGAGTCCAGAATTTTTTTAATTTGTATTTTACATTTTTTTATTTTAAAATCCAGTTCAGTTTAGTTGATTGCTATGCGCTTTGTGAAATCAATGCGCACAGTAAATAAGTTGCGGTTTTGCTTAAAATGAGCAAAATACTGTAAATATTGCATTATCATGAATACTCCATGGTTACAGCAGGCATATTCAATGTTGTTGGAGGTTTTTAGAGGGCGTATAGGCAGAATAGGTGAACCACTATCATTAGCCACCAAAGTTCTAGCAGTTTTTTACTATATAGAATGCACGGAAATGGGAACGACGTGTGTTCAGTTTTCCTTTAAACTCAGTGCATTGTTTGAATTGTGTGATCAAGCCGTTCCATATCTGTGCTCCACATACTGATACGCTAAAGGTTTTTAGTGTTATGCGTGTAGAGAGATTTTTGAAGCGTGATTTTCTCCCTGAGGTTGTAATTCAACGGCAGTTATGTGGCAGTGATTCACTGCTTCTCTTGGATTATGTGCCTTAGTCGTTGGTTATCGTTGAGGTGACGGTATGAGACTTTTCCCCCGGAGTTAATCAACCATCGCCCCTCTCGGAAACATGTCGGTCAGGCTTTGGGTTAGCATAAGCTCAACAGTCAGTAGCACTTTAAGGGGAAGCCGTGTTGAGTGGCAGACGAGCTTCTCAAAAAGAGTTTTCAAGACAAAAATCTAGAGCGATGCAAATCTGCGCCGTGATCTGCCAGTTTTTTTTCCCTCCCGTATTCACCGGAGCGGCAATCACAGAATTTCACAGCCTGCTTCTAGACATCGCTCCCCTCCTCCTGCTCCTCCTTCCCGCCGTCGCCAGACGTTGCTTGGCAGCGTGTCTTGATGGAAAACATCTGTGAGGGTCCAGTTTTTGTCTGCTGTGGCTTGATAAAGAAATGTGCTTTTATGTGTTGTTGTTTTTGAAATGACTAGCATAGATCTGGCAGTGGATCCACTCAAATATGAATATTAATACACAATGTCGAGGGGTTTAGCAGCTCTAAGACTTCAAGTTGGTGTTAAATTGCTCTGAAGATGTATTTACTCACCTTTCAAAGCATCAAAGTGCAATTATGGAGATGGAATAAAACACACTGAAAGAACGATTCAGCAGGTGAAAGCCCTCTTTTTGGCGATACTGAGCAATGTAAATAATGAAATGGATCCAGTAATTGGGAGTTGCAAGTCATTAGGACAAAGCTGTCAAGTTACGCTAGTCTGATGGTGCTCTCGCAAAACCACTGATGACTATTATTTATGTAGTTGTTGATGCAACAATACCAATCATTCTCTTCACCAGGCTTAAAAGGATTATGTCCTTATTGTCAAGTGACTCAGACGCTATAATGGAAAAGTATTCAGTTCAACTGGACGCTTGTGTCAGTTTCAATTGGGGAAAAAAAAGCACCAAAATAAGTCCGCTTTACTCATTGGTTGTGCCGTATACAGCCAGACATGATATTTAAATAATTTCAGATTTTATTGGAATGGAAACAGAAGTTCAGAACATTAAGATACATTTTCAGATGCCGTTAAAAATAGGACTGTGTGGCCTCAAATTGTGTCCATAAAGAAAAATAGGTAGTAAGTAGTGATGACACCTCAGTGAGTGTATGGCACACTCACTATCTGTATTGACACTGCACTGATACTGTGTTGGTGTTTCATAATGGCCATCTGCCTTCTACCGAATTAAAAAGTCAGTATATTTGACTTCAATTTAATAGATAGCAAAAATAATTATTTTAGTATTTTTCTAGAATAAATACAACTCTGGTTTATGAGCCAAATAGTAAACAGGAAAACTAAGAACATGTATCCTTATTTGATGACAGACTTTGGAATTGTACATTTTTCTTAGTTCCATTTAAATCGATGATGGCACGCCACTTCTCTGACCTTTTTTAGTTCGAGCTGTCACTTATAAGCCGAAATAATCGCTTCCCAATAAAGACAGTTTGACGCTTCACAGCAAACAACACAGCAGTTGTATCGGTCACGTGGTTGTTTTTCTTAAAGTGACACACATTTCGAGGAAAACCGTATCTCTCCTTGTGTTTCATATAGCACTAGCTATGCGCACATGGACACATTTAATTGGATTAAAAGACTAACCGGAATACAAATTGTTCATGTAAACACGCCATTCGGAGTATTCTGAACCCATTCAACATGTACAGAAGTAGCGTTATATACTGTTGTTGCTTTAAAACCAGACTAGCAAAAACACAAGTATGTGTGCTAACTGCTAGCCTCAGACACATACACAGAATTTTGAAACATGAAGACGCTCCGCAACCCGTACATAATCACAACATAAAAAGCCCAGAACAGCTCAATTTCTAAAAGAGAGGTAAAACAAAATAAGTGAACGGAAGGAACACATTAGAAGTAAATACTGTGATAATGTCGGACAAACAGAAATGCACAAATACTTGTCTGTTTATAGTGGAAGTCAAATGCTTCTTCAGCAACTGCAGTGAGCGAACTAGTCCAAAAGATGGCGCCATAGTACAAATAATAACACACCTTTCCAATTATGTTAGGTTCTGCGCATGTCAAAATAAAGTATTCCGATTTAAGGTGTGATGCATGAAAATGCACGTCATAGTCAGATAATTTTTTTCAGGGTCCATGTCCACAGGAACATTCTAATCTGAATTATGATCAGATGAAGTCAATGTTGTCAATGTACCTGTGGCTATTGATGCTGCAGCATCATTTGACCCATCGCTAATAGTAAATGTAGTTAAATACTATTGTTTGCCTGTTTGAACTATGCATGCGTTTTGCTTTTCTTCTCAGTGGGGATTTACCGCATATGCAGTGAACAAAAGGTGATCTTATGTTATGTGAAATTGTGATTTTTTTCCCCCTGTAATTAACGCTCTATACACTGACAGATGGCCTCGCCACAATGGTGTGTGCGTACCGAATCTATTTGTACCGCTCTATCTACCTTTTCGTTTTTTACCTTTTCTCTGCATTTCTCAATACAATTATTTTTTATTATTTTTGGGTGTTGACAGAGCATTAATGGGAAGCAGATTTTAACTGAAAAGAGGCTGTTGTTATGAAAATCGAAAAACTAATTTCATAATACTTAATCATAATTTTAAGTTCATAAGAAAGTAGAAAGGAGAAAATAGCGTTCTATGTGATCACATGGTCACTTGCTAAATATATTGCACCACACGGCAGCAATACAGTAGAACCAATGTTGTAATATGTACTGTAATATAGCAATGATGAGATTATTGTAAGCAGCTGAGTTTCTATTGTTATTCTTTTGAGGGACATCGCATGTTAAGAAAATGCTTGGCGGAAGCTTAAAGGGGAACTGCATGGTTTTTTTTTAAATTTTGCCCATCATTCACAATCATTATGAGAGAAAAAAGACAAAAGATTTGTGGTTTTTTTTCGCATTCTAACACATAGAAATCGGCTCGTTCTTGGTAGCTAGCAATGCAGCTAACGGGAGAAATCAATTCTACCTCTAAATCACTTTAAAAATGCATTCAAAAACCTTCAACAATACTTAATTCATGTTCGGTAACCTATAAAATAACCAAACTGTAGCAACATTGTTATTGTAAGAGTGAACACTGAGGAACTATTTATTTTCTAGCGTACTAACACATCGACGTGCTACGCTATTAGCTGTAAAAGCTAAATACGGAAAGAGATTAGCTACTTTCTGCAACAACACAAAATGTCTTTCAGTTGGTAATGCACAACACTGTGATAGAACACCAATCTGTACTGACTGAAAAACATGAACAATCATATTACAGTATCTGTAAAGTATTATTTCATGTTTTGTTTGTACACAGCTAGCCAGACAGTGTATGTACTGTAATTGTACCAACACACATAAAATGCTGCGTATATCATGATCGATCTTAAAGTGACTCACTCGATGGACAGTTGTCTGTTTGGTCAAACTTGCCGGGTATGTTTCCAGTGGATTTGAGTAAGCACTCTATTAATTCGGCATAGCTTGGCTCAAAGTTTTAGATTTGCAGCATGGCCACGTCACACTCTCCGGGCTTTCATCTGCTCCAACGTCTCAGCCTCTTCTTCGTGCTCGCTTCTATAAACAGCAGTTCATCCTCAGTTTATTCAGTTTCAAAAAGAAAAGGTTGTGAATCTTCATTTGTCCAAAAATAGTCGTCTTTTTTGTTTGTCACCAAGTCTGTCATGATTAGAAAACACACTCGCGATTAATTCCGGGAGTAGAAACACATTTGTTGCAGGAAGTCGGAAATGCGCTGCTATGGAAACAGAAATAAATGCGCCAAATAATTAGTTTCGGCTGTGCATAAAATGACCAAAATTCAGTAATTATTGAACACATTACATATTGTTATGAAGGTGTCTGTTACTACATTATATATATATATATACTTGCAGTGTGTATATTGTACATATTACATATTTTTATGAAGGTGTCTGTTACTACATTATATATATATACTCGCAGTGTGTATATTATACATATTACATATTGTTATGAAGGTGTCTGTTACTACACTATATATATACTTACAGTGTGTATATTGTACATATTACATATTGTTATGAAAGTGTCTGTTACTACATTATATATATATATATATATATATATATATATATATATATATATATATATATATATACTGTACTTGCAGTGTGTATATTGTACATATTACATATTGTTATGAAGGTGTCTGTTACTACATTATATATATACTTGCAGTGTGTATATTAAATGTTGATGGAGGGTTTTGAAGTTGTTTTAGAGACTTTGAAGGCAACAACAGTGACTCCCATTACCCACATTTTGCAAGCGTTTTTTTATGATCTTTAAAATCCTAAAAAAAAAAAAAGTGTTCTAGTCTCTCATAATGATTGTGAACTATAGGCAAAATGCCCCAGTATATATTAGGGATGTCCCGATACAGGTTTTTGCACTTCCGATCCGATACCGATATTGTTTTTGCATTTCCGATCCGATACCGATACTGACCGATACCGATACTGGCCTATTCGAGCATGTATTAAAGTTTAAAGTTATTTAGCCTACTTAGTTGTCAGAATCATGTTGAAAGGGTTTTAGTACTCTTGATAACAACTAGCCAGCTGAATCAGGGGAGTTTGAATCATACACAATGGTTAGTAACAAGAAACTGACCTGTTTATTCAAGGATAAACACAAAATAGACAAAATTATACATGACAAACAGAAATGGCATCATTGAACTAGGGCTGGGCGATATGGCCTTTTTTTAATATTGCGATAATTTAAGGCCATATTGCGATACACAATATATATCTCGATATTTTGCCTTAGCCTTGAATGAACACTTGATGCATATAATCACAGCAGTATGATGATTCTATGTGTTTTGATTGATTGATTGAGACTTTTATTAGTAGGTTGCACAGTGAAGTACATATTCCGTACAATTGACCACTAAATGGTAACACCCCAATAAGTTTTTCAACTTCTTTAAGTCGGGGTCCACTTAAATTGATTCATGATACAGATATATACTATCATCATAATACAGTCATCACACAAGATAATCACATTGAATTATTTACATTATTTATAATCCAGGGTGTGGAGGGGGGCGCCGGATGTAAGTGTCAAAAAGACAGCCAAAAGAGTTTGATATGAGAATAAATCTAAAGTTAAAATATAGGGTAGAAATGCACCCATTTGCAGGAAATGTAGTCTTGATTTTCAAAATTTTCTTTCTACATATTACATATTGTTATGAAAGTGTCTGTTACTACATTATATATATATATACTTGCAGTGTGTATATTATAGACATTACATATTGTTATGAAAGTGTCTGTTATCACATTATATATATACTTGCAGTGTGTATATTTTACATATTACATATTGTTATGAAGGTGTCTGTTACTACATTATATATATACCGTATTTTTCGGACTATAAGTCGCAGTTTTTTTCATAGTTTGGCCGGAGGTGCGACTTATACTCAGGAGCGACTTATGTGTGAAATTATTAACACATTACCGTAAAATATCAAATAATATTATTTAGCTCATTCACGTAAGAGACTAGACGTATAAGATTTCATCGGATTTAGCGATTAGGAGTGACAGATTGTTTGGTAAACGTATAGTATGTTCTATATGTTATAGTTATTTGAATGACTCTTACCATAATATGTTACGTTAACATACCAGGCACATTCGCAGTTGGTTATTTATACGTCATATAACATACACTTATTCAGCCTGTTGTTCACTATTCTTTATTTATTTTAAATTGCCTTTCAAATGTCTATTCTTGGTGTTAGGTTTTATCAAATAAATTTCCCCAAAAATGCGACTTATACTCCAGTGCGACTTACATATGTTTTTTTCCTTCTTTATTATGCATTTTTGGTCTGTGCGACTTATACTCCGGTGCGACTTATAGTCCGAAAAATGCGGTACTTGCAGTGTATATTAAATGTTGATGGGGGGTTTTGAAGTTGTTTTAGAGACTTTGAAGGCTACAACAGTGACTCCCATTACCCACATTTTGCAAGCAGTTTTTTTTATCATCTTTAATATCCTAAAAAAAAAAAAGTGTTCTTGTCTCTCATAATGATTGTGAACGATAGGCAAAATGCCCCAAAAAGTGCATTTTCACTTTAAGTTGGCTAAATTCCCATTATGGTGTTAGAAAAAAATGAAATAACTCCATGTTGAACTACCACACCAGCCTCATTTCTGGAATTCTCTGCCTGGCTCGCTCACGACTTCCATATTCCATTACTCAACCAGTTTGACGCTTTCCTTTCTCCCCCTCTGCTGCAAACTGTGTGACACCGGGCCATAAACAGCATTATCAAGCATCTCAGCAGGTTCTCTAATACCTCTGTAATCCTGTCATTTCATTCACGGATAGCGCCGGGTTTAGTCCGAGCCTGGAGCATATCTCCTCGGCCTGTCTCTGCTCCTCCGTGTGATAGATTGGATTCCCCAAACTCCCGCGACGCCTGCACCCACACAACAAGCACACATGTCGATGGCGTCTTCCTCATCTCTCCTCGGGATCTCCATGGTGTAAATGGGCTGCTTGGAGCAGATGATGTATAGGGGTAGAGGCTATGTACCTGTGTAGGGGATGGTTCCAAGTAGAGGATAATAACTTGCCCAAGTGAAATCCCCTTCACGCGGCTGGAGACTTTCAAGCGCAGCATTTCCCCCGTGATTTGCGAGAAGGAGAATAGGTCGAAATAAGAAAATGCCGCCGCCCATGGTAAGCACCTTCCACGTTATAGCACAACTCCTCTAGGCAGCATTATTGTACACTGGCATAGAAACAGGAGTTCAGAACATTCAGAGAGGGATTTTAGCACCCTATTAATGCCCTTTCCTTTTGTAAAAAGATGACTGCTCGGCCAACTGAAACCGCATCCCAGCAGGCACAAGACATGAAAACAATGTTGATAACTTGTTGAGTTAGGTCCTGACGTAAAGCAACGCAAACCTAACAATGGTACAACATGCTTTTTTAAAACCTCTAATCAATGTTGGGTTGCGACGTTAATCTGACCGTTGAATTGTGGTAACTTTCCAACCGATATTTTACAACACAAATACAATGTTGAAACAACATGTTTTTTTTAAAACCTTTAATCAATGTTGGGTTGTGTCGTAAATCTGAATCTTGCATTTTGGTAATTTTCCAACCAATATTTTACAACACAAATACAGCGTTGAAACAACATGTTTTTTTAAAACCTTTAATCAATGTTGGGTTGTGTCGTAAATCTGAATCTTGCATTTTGGTAATTTTCCAACCAATATTTTACAACACAAATACTACGTTGAAACAACGTGCTTTTTTAGAACGTTTAATCAATGTTGGGTTCTGACGTTGATTTTATCATTGAAATTTGGTCATTTCCCAACCAATATTTTACAACACAAATACAACGTTGAAACAACATGCTTTTTCAGAACGTTTAATCAATGTCATGTTGTGACGTTGATTTCACCATTGAATTTTGGTAATTTTCCAACCAATATTATACAATACAAATACAACATTGAAACATTCTTTTTGACGACGTTTAATCAATGTCAGGTTCTAACGTTGATTTGACTATTAAAATTTGGTAATTTCCCAACAAATATTCTACAACACAAATACAACGTTGAAACAACATGCTTTTTGAGAATGTTTAATCAATGTTGGGTTCTGACGTTGATTTGACTATTAAAATTTGGTAATTTCCCAACAAATATTCTACAACACAAATACAACGTTGAAACAACATGCTTTTTGAGAACGTTTAATCAATGTTGGGTTCTGACGTTGATTTGAACATTGAATTTTGGTCATTTTCCGACCAATATGCCATAACCCAAATACAACGTTGAAACAACATCCTTTTTGACGACGTTTATTCAATGTCAGGTTCTGACTTTGATTTGACTGTTGAAATGTGGTAATTTTCCAACCAATATTCTACAACACAAATACAATGTTTAATCAATGTTGGGTTCTGATGTTGATTTTATCGTTGAAATTTGGTAATTTCCCAACAAATATTTTACAACACAAATACAACGTTGAAACAACATGCCTTTTGACAATGTTAAATCAATGTTGGGTTCTGACGTTGATTTGAACATTGAATTTTGGTCATTTTCCGACCAATATGCTTAACACAAATACAACGTTGAAACAACATGTTTTTTGATGACATTTAATCAATCTTGGGTCGTGACGTTGTTTTGACCATTGAATTTTGGTCATTTATCAACCAATATTCTACAACACAAATACAACGTTGAAACAACATGCTTTTTTAAAACCTTTAATCAATGTCATGTTGTGACGTTGATTTGACCATTGAATTTTGGTCATTTACCAACCAATATTAAACAACTTAAACACAACGTTGAAGCAACATGCTATTTGACAACGTTTATTCAATGTCAGGTTGTGACGTTGATTTGACATTGAAATTTGGTCATTTTCCAACCAACAACGTGTATCCAACATTAGACATCAACGTTGTCTCAATTTACAAATACAACTATTTTGCAACGTTGTTTCAAAGTCAGTTTTAAAGGACATGTACGTATAATCAACGTTGTATCAATGTCTTGTGACTGCTGGGATTGCTCACTAAACAGCAGAACCTACAGAGGGATGTAAACAGTCCCTCAGTGGAGTCGTACCGTATGTTTTAAACAAGTAGGGATGGGAATCTTACAGCACACTCACGATTCGAATCCAATTCCTGGGGTGACGATTTGATGCAGAATTGATTTTTGATTTAGATAGATAGTACTTTATTGATTCTTTCAGGAGAGTTCGCCCAGGAAAATTAAATACAATTATTACGAAACCTTTTCAAAACAGTAACAAAAGCTCCTTTTTGTTGCTGACACAAAGTACACACACCAGCCTTAAAACATTTATTTTTAAAAGTTGATTCTTAAAAAAAAAAAAATTCTAGAAAATGATGCACCGATTTTAAAATCAGGATGAATAAAAATCGCAATTCGGCTGTGAATCGATTTTTTTGAGCACCCTTTGAGAAGCATATATTATGTGCTTATTACTTTCATATTATGTGAAAGTATGTCTTTTTTGGCAATTAGCGCTCTACAGACTGACATATGACCGTCCCACAACGTTGTGTGCCTGCTAGCCTTTTTAGTGATTCTGCTTCTTGGTTTATTTCTGTTCTCTTCACTTTTTTGTGGGAAACTCCTGTTTCACCTGACAAATGCGCTAATTATAGATGAGGTGTTTATTTACCTCACATGCAATGAGGACTGCGTGTTAATTGGAAACAGACGATAATTGGATATAGGCTGTTATTTCCCATACAACTTGAGAGTGTTTTTAAATGAAAATGTCTTTTTGGATAATTGTTACGCTTTAAGCTGCAAGCAATACCTTTTGTGACACGCATCCCCGCCATTAGTTGGCGTAGCAAATGTCACAGGAAACCCCTACGATCCGCCCAAAACATCTGGTCTTACTCCCTAGCATTAGCTTATAGCTAGAGATGAATAACTTTTTTCCCAGGAGTTTGGAAATAAGAAAGTGAGTGTGAAGGACGGTGCTAAGAAGATTAGGCGGATGATATTCATTGAATTAAGAAAATAAATCATCAAAAACATGACCGAGCATGTCGCCGCCTTGGTCAAGCAATTCACTGCTGAAGCAGAATGAGTCTAACACCAGCCAAGATTGTTGAAATACTATCTAAAGAGTGAACATTTATCTATGAAAATTATAATAAGCTGCTGATAGTGTGTTTGACGGCATAGCAGCTGGAAGGAGATACTGTTGAAGTCCACTCTGATGTACATTATTTTTACATTACTTCTTAGAACTCCATTCTATTGTATTGTTTTTATACAGTATTTCTTTTTCAAAATGTATTATTTTAAAGGCTTGTTACATGTTAAAATTGTGCTGGTTTCTTTCAATTTGATTTAATTTAATTTAGGATAAGTTGATTTGTTGATACAAGTGCTTCGAGTTAAGAGCTCTGTCACAGAACCAACTAAGTTAAGGTATTACTATATTTGAAAGGTCATGATCAAGACTCACATTTGAAACGTTAATAATGATTTGGAGGGGCTGAGAAAGTGGCGAAATGATCACATGATCATCCATCAACGAGTATATTCCTGCACCAAAGGAATTGACTGACAGATGGCCGCCTCACAATGTTGTGGGCTTCCTTGCCTTATTAGTTCCCGAATAAGAAAAGGTCGCCGCCCCTCGTGACATTTCCTTTTCGCCGCTACCACGCAAAGTAATAAACCTGCAGCAAGACAGCGTGGAGTGTCATTATTGTCTGCAGGGGCTTGCATAGGTGAGTAAAGGGTAGATAAGTTTCAACATTTGAATGAAACATGACGACCCTTCACACATATTGCAAAGCAGGAGGAAAATTACTTTTTAAGGAGGCTATTTATGGCAGTAGATATTGTGTTCATTCGATTATAATAAAACGTCCATTAGACTTTGAAGGAACAGCAAGGAGCTCGGAGTGGGGGTGGGGTAACATCTACTAAATGAGCAAAAGGAAAAGAGAAGCTTCCAGAGATAATATTTTTCCTTCCCCCCCGACCTGCTGATATGCTTCTTGAGGACCAATAAAGAAGTATATCTGGTTTTTAGTGTGCCTCTGTGACATAGTTATGTTTAGAGCCAGCATAAAAAGCAAGAACACGGTGTAAAATTATATTATGGACCATTAGGTGTTGAGTTTGGTCATATTGTCTGTGATCTGCTCTTTTCACTTCTCACTGATTGAATCGTCTACATCACTGGCACTCCATCTCCCGGGGAACCGGAGTAGACAAGGTGATTTTGGCTGAAGACATCACTCTGTCAAAGCCGGGAGATAAGACCTGGGGGCGGGGGGGAATTGGAAAATGTGGAGAGCGCCTGAAATGTATAGAGAGAAAAAATATAGCTAGTTTGTTGAGATGTTTTCATTCCCGAATGAAAATGCTCTTATTTATAGCTGCGCTTAGTCACTCTTGTGCCAAAGTCAAATTAAACTTGCGGTGATTTATAGCGAGTTCTGACATTGAACTTAAGGAACTTTGGTCAGGCTATGAAACGTTCTTCATAAAGGTCCCTCGTTATGCAAAAAGTGACGCGTTTGAATGCCAAACCTAATAAAAATCTATCATCTCCATCACTTTTTTGTGGCGCCTTTGAGAGAAGAGGCTGTTAAATGTTCACTCTTGAAGTATAACAGCATTCCGGGACGTTACGAAGCAAAAAAAAAAAATCTTTAGCTGGATGAACCTGCCTGGAGTGTACAGCTACCATATCACAGAGGACTGAAAAAGCAGGCTTCGCTACATGTCTTGATTATTTTCTGTAATCAAAATCCGGTCGTCCATCGCTACACCTTTCCATCAAATCTGGCGGCTTCATCACCTGGCAGATTTTTATATTAAAAGCATTTTTTACATGGTTTGTCTTATATTCTTTTAGTTTGTGAAAACATTCAGCAGGCCCAGTTTTGGTTCCAGGTCAAGGGTCACACTGCTAACAACAATAGGCAGCTAGTGTCAGTGCTACGTTATTTTCACTGGAACAATCTCAAGTTCACTTTTGGCAGAACGACTTTTTGATGGACTTTATTTTCAACACCTGCCTCATCAGTAACACGTTTCCACTTTGGCGAGCCTTCAACGTGAGCAATGTCGAGCAACAACAGCTGGAAGAAGCATCAGACATTCGCCTCAGTTCTTGGTAACACAGCGTTACGTGCTCGATGTGGAACGACAATGCAGACACGCAATGCTACAATGGAAGGCTCGCATCAAAGCTAATGGACGCAGTAGGGGTGGACGGTATATTGGTACCAGGGTTGTCCCCATACCAATATTTTGGTACCTGTACCAAAATGTATTTTGATACTTTTCTAAATAAAGGGGACCACAAAAAATGGCATTATTGGCTTTATTTTAACAAAAAATCTTAGGGTACATTAAACATGTTTTTTATTGCAATTTTGTCCTTAAATAAAATAGTGAACATACTAGTAGTAAGTAGGGATGTCCCGATCCAGATTTTTGCACTTCCGATCCGATACCGATATTGTTTTTGCACTTCCGATCCGATACCGATACTGACCGATACCGATACTGGCCTATCCGAGCATGTATTAAAGTTTAAAGTTATTTAGCCTACTTAGTTGTCAGAATCATGTTGAAAAGGGTTTTAGTACTCTTGATAACAACTAGCCAGCTGAATTAGGGGAGTTTGAATAATACACAATGGTTGGTAACAAGAAACTGACCTGTTTATTCAAGGATAAACACAAAATAGACAAAATTATACATGACAAACAGAAATGGCATCATTGAAACTAGGGCTGGGCGATATGGCCTTTTTTTAATATTGCGATAATTTAAGGCCATATTGCGATACACGATATATATCTCGATATTTTGCCTTAGCCTTGAATGAACACTTGATGCATATAATCACAGCAGTATGATGATTCTATGTGTTTTGATTGATTGATTGAGACTTTTATTAGTAGGTTGCACAGTGAAGTACATATTCCGTACAATTGACCACTAAATGGTAACACCCGAATAAGCTTTTCAACTTGTTTAAGTCGGATATATACTATCATCATAATACAGTCATCACACAAGATAATCACATTGAATTATTTATAATCCGGGGTGTGGAGGGGGACGCCTGATGTAAGTGTCAAAAAGACAGCCAAAAGAGTTTGATATGAGAATAAATCTAAAGTTAAAATATAGGGTAGAAATGCACCCATTTGCAGGAAATGTAGTCTTGATTTTCAAAATGTTCTTTCAAGGCTTGCATGTCTACATTAAAACATTCTTCTTCATACTGCATTAATATATGCTACTTTTAAACGTTCATGCAGAGAAGGAAATCACAACAAAAAAAAATCACTATTTTTTTCATACGGTGTTGATGTGGAAATTTTTGCCTCGGCATTTTGATGATGTGGACGTGTGGCACCGAACGGAGATAAGCGTCTCGACAGACGTTATAATATTTGAACAATGATGACGAAAACGGTTTTCTCTGTCGTGTCCGTGTGTCGAAAATTGTTATGAGCTTATTTTTTGATTTGATTTTGTGCGTGGCATAGATTTGCCGTGCGCAGAGGACGTTTGAGCAGGCGCGCACCTTAGCGGCTGCGCTAGCATCACAGCTAACATTAGCCATGCTGTTACCTCTCCGCTGGGAGAGGACGTATACGTATGTGACGTGTGACCTGACAGTATGTGAAGTGTGACGTGTGTAAGAAGTTGCGCTTGCTGTCTGTGAGAAGGAGACAGAAGAAGGAGTGGGAAGAGCCTGTAGTGCAATGCCAGTAGCTAAAAGCAACTGCGTGAGAATCCATAGACCTGTGGATGTGTTGAAGGTGTGCTGGAAAATGCGGAACGGAAATAGGGAGCAGCAGAAAAGTGGAATGTATTATTTGAATCTGTGCGTTGGAAAACACGGACCGGAGTTTTTTTTTAAACTGGATCTGGATCGGCATTTTCCCATGCCTTGCCGATACGCATTTTTTGGCAAATATCGGCGGCCGATCCGATCCAAATATCGGATCGGGACATCCCTAGTAGTAAGTAAGCAAACAAAGGCTCATAATTAGTCTGCTGACATATGCAGTAACATATTGTGTCATTTATCATTCAAATTTTTTATCAAAATTATTAAGGACAAGCTGTAGAAAATGAATTATTAATCTACTTGTTCATTTACTGTTAATATCTGGTTACTTTCTGTTTCAACGTGTTCTATTTACACTTCTGTTAAAATGTAATAATCACTTATTCTTCTGTCGTTAGATACTTTACATTAGTGGATGATATAACAAATGTAGGTATGGATCTGATACCAAATAGTTACAGGATCATACATTGGTCATATTCAAAGTCCTCATGCGTCCAGGGACATATTTTCTGAGTTTATAAACATAATATGAATTTTAAATAAAGGACAAAATATTTTGTGATTATAAAAAAATATCGATGCAATCACAGTAGTATCGACTACATACGCCCTTGTACTTGGTATCATTACAGTGGATGTCAGGTGTAGATCTACCCTTGGCATTTGTTTACATTGTGACCCCTGTGAGCTATTGTATCTTCCTACAGTGTGTAGTGAAGCATGTTTAGCTCTTCCTTGTCTTGCAGTGATAATGGTACTTGTAAGAAACGTACTGTATTTGTCGCCATGGAGGCGAGAATTAGTTATTTAGAAGTAGCTAAAACACTGCCGACTGCGGATGGATGTTAGCCGCTAGCTAGCTAGCCATGTCTTAAAGCACCTCTTCCTGAGGGCGTTTCAGTGTTATAACTTCACCTTTATCGTTAGTTTTTAGACCAACATGCGTCCATTCTGCCTTTTCTGTCTACACACTGTCTGCCTGTAAGTACTCCGTGATTGTGTGCTGCCGAACACGCTCCTCTTATCGTAAAACCAGCAATGTCACGATGTGACGACGCGCCATCATGCCTGTTTAAAAAAAAAAAAAAAAAGGGGGGGGGGGGGGGGGCGGTAACGAAATATAGTACTGTTTTTGATTCATTAGTACTGCGATACTATACTAGTACCGATATACCAACCCTAATTGGTACTCCTGTTAATACCGTATATTTTACAAATCGGTATATATTTAAGGAATACCGCCATACCGATATTTTTTGATGTGCCTTTGTTACGGCCGTTTGCTCTTCTCTGTGTCTGATGAGCGAAGCACAGGGTATCCTCTTTGGCTCACCGCTGCCCCTTGCGTGTTTACGGAGGCTTCTCACTGACGCAGTGCATCAAACTTTTTTTTATTTTTATTTTTTATAAATATGACGGCGCTGTACCGACTTCTCGACTCCCGAGTGATGCAAAGCTTTATTTGGCTATTGGTGAGCGACTACAGCTTTATTTACACATACACCAATTTGATTGAGAACCTTTATCTCTCCTTGTAGCGACTTTATCACTCATCTCATCTGTTTATGTTGTTGACTTTTGTCAGCCACTTAGCACCGAAGCTAACGATAGGTCCTCTTCTGTGTGTCAAATGTTTAGCTACTCCTCGGTTTAAAAGTGCCTCTCTCTGTATCCCGTGCGGACTAACTCCTGTAGTGTAGCATCTGGGTGGCTGAAAAGTAGTTTCGAACTAAACAGCCAGCAGCTTTCACCGCAGTGAGCTGGTAGCGAGTGGTAGGTTTGTAAACCGAACAAAATGAACAAAAATTGCTTTGACATAGTAACAGCTAACTAAATACTTTATAAGAATAAACATCATGTTATGTTACTACTTACAACACAAATAATCTGAGCACTCAACACTGGTTATCTAGCCGTAAAACACTTGGGCAACCTTAAGCACTTTGCACGTTTTTTTAAGATACCGGTTTATACTGTGTATCGCCATTCTGAGTGAAAATACGGCGGTATCAGTTTTGGTGCATATCGCCCAGCCCGAGGCCATCGCTACGATTGTCAAGTTGACCAACTTTGTGCAGTACAATTGACGCCTGCGGGTTCAGCACTCAAAGCTCAGTTCCAACTGAGAGGAATGACCCAGGATGTGACAAAGTAGTTTCAAGTAGGGGCCGTGTTGTAGAGGCCGGGTGACATCTCCTGTGGGCTTCTGTAAGAAAGAACACACAGGCTACTACTATATTGGGTGAAAGATGACTATGAGTTATTTCATGTCGACGGCTCTAATAATGTAATAAAAAAACGATTTAGAAGTTGGTAAACAGTCTTTTTATGCTCTATGAAAATATTTCATTTAGTAATAACAATTCTACTTTGTAGAAATATGTTTATCGCTGTCATGTGAAGTTGCTTTAGTACAGGATCCAAAGTATTTCTCCTCTAAAAGTGGGGACATGCCCAGGAAAGGATGGTTTCGCTCTATTGTGGTGTAAAACGGCAGTTAGGATACAATGGGGACCGCTGCCAGCACAACAACATTATCGTTAGGACGGAATCATCCTATTCAGCTGTATCAAAGGTTAAGGGCGCACCTGAAACCAAAAATGTCTGCGACTTATTTGTTGGAGGGTAAGTTATTGAGTTATGTTCCGTGTTATTACTTGTTCGTTTACCGAGTGACATTGCCAACTCGAGTCCTGGCATGCATTAGGGCTGTCACTTTCAAAAATACAAAGGTAAAAATGTTTTACTAGGTTGCTGTTTTGCAATGGTATCCTCAGATACATCTCCCGGCCTAGTCTCTTAGAATAGTGGAGGCATTGTGTGCAGAGCAGCGAGAGTTTATCAGCACAGACAGACCGCATGGGGGCTCAGGAAGTAATCGGAACCAAGCAGGCCAAGAATTCCAGGCATCTTGAATGGAAGCAGATGTGTTTTTTTGTTCGCGACGTGTGGTGATTTTGCACTGAGTCATGCTCGGGCTCTCAGTCGCACACACACTCCGCATGCTTGGCTTTCATAACACAACCCGAGGATCTGATAAGGCTGGAGGTCAGACAGAAAGGGTTGCCGTTGCCTGGTATTTGTTAACGCAGATTAAGATGCCCCGCCTGCCTCCGTCATCCCTTTCCAAGATTTACCACACAGATTGGCCAGATTAAAGTCTGCATCTGCACTCAAAGTGGCCACAAACAATGATTAGCATCATTTACAATCCTTCATTTATTTTTCCAATGATTTATTGTATTTTATTTATAATAATGATTATATAAATACAATGATATTACTTCAAAGTATCTAAAAATTATTTTGCCAGTCTATTACCATTTGAAACAATCACATCAATTAATTTATATAAATTATACATGTATGTCTTTTTTTTTTTTTGCAAATTATTTCACAAAACTGATGTCCTCCTAGTATAGTCATTAATCATATTTCTTCTAATCAGTACAAATGAGCAAAATAAAAGACAATGTAATTTTTTGCTAACTTTATCCTGTACATTAACGTTTTATTAGAATTGTTTTTCTTTACATTTTTTTGTTTTTCTTTTATTATAAACACAATTGCATCCATCCATCGATTTTCTAATTCATATTGTTTTAATGTGTAAATTTTTTTGACCTGTCAAAATTTTAATTTTGCATTAATTATTTTTGTCACATTATTTTGTTTGCTTATTATATGCAATACATTTTGTATTTAAAAATGTTTAACACTTTTTTTCTTTACTTTTTTCGTTTTACAAAATTGAAGTCATCATTACTATTAATGCAAAATCCATCCATCCATTTTATTTAGGGCCCTCAAAATTAATATGTTATCTCATGCGATTAATCACAAAACATTATTGCATTAATCATTTATAAAAGCAGATTAATTGCGCAATGTATTTTGCCATCAGATGCTCCTTTACTTTAACCGTGGAGGGTTAGCTGAAAACATAGCAGGTTTCTATACATTCAGTGATCAGGTCAATGCATATGCAAAATAAGTGAGGGACTCTGACCTCTGGCAAATTTCACTTAAAAATAAACCCAGACAAGACATTAGATAATACTCCTACCACCTTTTGAGCAAATAAATGGCGTGCATTCTAATAAAACATTTCAAAAAATTTCCTGATTGACATTTTGACAATAAAATGTGTCAGTGTCAAAATATATTAACTACTGTGATTAATCGTGATTATTTAAAATGCAAAAGTGTGATCATTCCGATAACATTTTATAAAATAATTTCAAAAATAGGGCAGCACGGTGGAACAGGGATTAGTGTTTGTGCCTCACTATACGAAGGTCCTGGGTTTGATCCTGGGCTCGAGATCTTTCTGTGTGGAGTTTGCATGTTCTCCCCATGACTGCGTGGGTTCCCTCCGGGTACTACGGCTTCTTCCCACTTCCAAAGACACTAAATTGGCCCAAGTGTGTGAATGTGAGTGTGAATGTTGTCTGTCTATCCGTGTTGGCCCTGCGATGAGGTGGCGACTTGTCCAGGGTGTACCCCGCCTTCTGCCCGAATGCAGCTGAGATAGGCTCCCCCCGCGACCCTGAACGGGACAAGCTATGGAAAATGGATGGATGGATTTAAAAAATAGCACAAATAACATTTTTATTATTGTCTGAAAGCATGTTCTTCCATTTTTACACTGTTTTACAAAGCTGTTGTCTTTAAAGTAGCAGTAGAGTGGAAAAACAAGTTGCCTCTATGTTGAAGCTATTACCATACAGTGTATATGTATGTGATTTATGACACCTAAAGACTTTTAAAGTTTGCGAGTAAATAGATACTTCCAAAATAGTATAAATTTCACTGAGATTCCCGAACCATTTTGAGAGATAATGAGCTAGCCAGTCACGTGGTCGCGTGACGTAGCGTTAGGAACCGCAGATCCCTTCCCCATCAACAACAATGCAAATCATGCAGACTTTGTGGGATCCAACAACTATTACTTTGGGACAAACAGTGGTCCAGAACCCTATATTGTTGATCCTGAATTGAAGGAAGGTGAGCTACAAGTTTTAGAACATGGGTGTCAAACTCTGGCCCGCGGACCAAATTTGGCCCGCCGTGTAATTTCACTTGGCCCTTGAGGTGATATCAAATTAACACTAGAGCTGGCCCGCCGATTATATTCAGCGGCGGTGTCGCGGTAACAGCGCATTCACCGCTAATTCTCATACTTGCCAACCCTCCCGGGAGACTCTCAAATTTCAGTGCCACTCCCAAAAATCGTCACATCCGCTTTTCACCCAGTCCAGCGAATACTGGCCCAGTCACATAATATGTGCGGCTTCAGCACGCACACACACGCAAATGCATAGCATACTTGGCCAACAGCGATACAGGTTACACTGACGGTGCTAGTATAAATAACTTTAACACTGTTAGAAATATGCGCCACACTGTGAATCCACACCAAACAAGAATGACAAACACATTTCGGGAGAACATCCGCACTGTAACACAACATAAACACAACAAAACAAATACCGTATTTTTCTGAGTATAAGTCGCACCGGAGTATAAGTCGCACCTGCCAAAAATGCATAATAAAGAAGGAAAAAACATATATAAGTCGCACTGGAGCCCGTCCAAACTATGAAAAAAACTGCGACTTATAGTCCGAAAAATACGGTACCCAGAATCCCATGCAGCCCTAACTCTTCCGGGCTGCAATATTCACCCCCGCCCCCCCAACTCCGCCCACCTCAACCTACGCACGGAGGGGGGTTGGTGGTAGTGGGGGTGTATATTGCAGCCTGGAAGATTTAGGGCTGCATGGGATTCTGGGTATTTGTTTTGTTGTGTTTATGTTGTGTTACGGTGCGGATGTTCTCCCGAAATGTGTTTGTCATTCTTGTTTGGTGTGGATTTACAGTGTGGCGCATATTTCTAACAGTGTTAAAGTTATTTATACGGGCACCGTCAGTGTAAACTGTATCGCTGTTGGCCAAGTATGCGTTGCATTTACGTGTGTGTGCGTGCTGAAGTCGCACATATTTTGTGATCGGGCTGGCACGTTGTTAGAAGGGATGAAAAGCAGACGTGACGGCAGCTCGTGGAGGACGATAAACGCAGTGCCTTTAAAGCACGCCCCCAAGACTGTGGTCCGGGTGGACGAGATATAATGACTGATGAACATCTTTGTTCGATAATGAAAGATGCCTCAGCTCAAAGCCTGAGCCCCGACATTAATGAACTAGCATCCAAGAAAAGATGGCGGGTATCTGGCTTGGGCACATCAGATTAGATCAGTGTGTTGCAAACTGAGCAGTTTAAAGTCCTGAATGGTTGGTTTATTCATTGTTATTTTATTTTCTAATTTAGTATCCTGTGGAAAAAGTTAATGTTGATATTTACCTCAGAAGGCTGGAAATAGAAAAGAGGCATTACATTTGTATTTAAATTGTATTTGATATGCCATTGATATTTTCTAATTATTATTATTATTTGAAACTCGATTTTGCATGTCACTATAAAGTTATGTAAGCCTTGCTTGTTCTATATTCAATGCAAAACTTGTTTGGGTCCCTATTAAAAGGTTAAAATGTGGGCTTTGTTCAGTTTTAAATTTTGGCCCACTCTGTATTTGAGTTTGACCCCCCTGTTTTAGAAGCTCTGCTAAACAAATCCAACTTCAGTGAAACACTAAGCATCATGTAGCAGTATTGCTAAGTGCTAAACAAGGAATACAAACGACAAACATAATAATACGATCGCTTACTGTACGATGTCTGCTCTTATTTCGATGACGACTGATAGTATGTCCATAACTTCCTGTTTAGAAGAACAATTAATTTTAATCCAGATGAAGCGTTAAAAAAGTATTCTGTTTTAGCGTTTGTCTCCATCCCTGGGTATAAACTGACTGTCACAGATGAACAACTTCTAGATTCATGGATAAATCCTCCTATTATCAAAATGAGAGGCATGATTTATAATCTAGAAAAACTTTGACGAGCCAAGACCCGATGATGCGGGAGCAGAAGACAGTTTAGCATAAGCTTCTTTTTCCTTACAGTTTTACGGCATTTTGCATTCATATTTGGTGCATTACTTCCATCTTCAGTTTCATTTTATAATTACATTAAAGTCTCTCCTTGAGTGCAGTCTACTTAGCTCTCAGTTATCAATGCTAAAAATACTTTGTCTGTGTTAGCGCTTATAATAACAACTTTACTAATATTTGGTTAATATTCAGGTAACGATATGTATAAAGAGTATTGTTTACTGGTTTTGGATGGTTATTTAGAGAGTTTTGTGGACAAAATAGAGAGCCCCATAGACGTCATTAACAGACTTTTTATTGATTGATTTATTTACGATTTACAATGCATAAAAAATTAAGACATATGTCTACATATGTCTTACATAAGGATTGTGAATGATAGCACATCGCTGTCTATTTTTTTGCGTATTTCCAGTATGACTGATGTAATACTATGGTAAGAGTGCAGAATCGTTACTACAGTGGCGTCAATCTCCGGAAATAGCCGAAGGTATTCTGAGCGGAATATTCAAAATGGCTGACTGAATTTGTGGCATTTTGCGATGTTTAGACCGTATTTTCACAGATTTTGCGGATTGTAAATACAATTGGATATGGTTTAATGCAGGGTTCCCCAACCTTTTTTCCCACCAGGGACCGGTTTAATGTATGCATTATTTTCACGGACCAGCTTTCTATGAGCGCAAGATAAAAACAGCAAAGAAATGAGCATGAAAAATTTGCCTTTGGCTACAATCTGGCACATTAACATTTTATATGTCCACGAATGTGCATTGTCCCATGTACTATAACAAATGAGTTGTAATATACATCTATTAACAATCTGTGAGTTCATTAGTGTACTTTAACAAAGGAGTTGTAATTTACATCAATTAACAATCTTATTGGTGTGTTTATTAATGTACTATAACAAAGGAGTTGTAATATACATCTATTAACAATCTTATTGGTGTGTTTATTAATGTAATATAACAAAGAGTTGTAAAATATATTTATTAACAGGCCTAAGTTAAGTCAGACAAAATGCGGTAGTTTATAAACTAGTTAAGCTGTCTGTGCGGCCCGGTAGTAAATGCGTCACAGACCGGTACTGGTCCCTGGACCGGTGGTTGGGGACCACTGGTTTAATGAATGCAATGAAACACATTAAGCATATAAAGTCAACTATTTTAAGTTATATTCTATTCATTTCTAAAATGTTCTTCTTCTTATTTTTCTTAACTACTTTTTACTAAAACTATTTTACGAAATGGAGGTAATTTTAGCAGAGCAATTGAGACTCATATTCTATAAATTGTATTATTCAATACTGCATATTTTGCTTTCAGTGGCCATTAAATCACAGAAAAGTCCGTTTTTATTACTCTAATAATAGAGATTCTCAAACTGAGTAAGTGAACGCCGTCTAGTGGTACGCCAAAGAATCACTTGATGAAAGTACAGTGTTTTATTTTTCTATATTCAAACACAGTGTTACTGTTCAAACTGTGTGTAATGTTACAGTGGGCACAATCATTAAATATACTTGTTAAATAAAAACCCTGCCTTGTTTTTGATAAATACTACGCTACTGTATTTTATGTTGGTCATTATGGTGGTACTTGGAGAGCCAAGTTTTTTCTGAGGTGGTACTTGGTGAAAAAAGTTTGAGAACCACTGATCTAGACAATTCCAAACACTATCCAAGGCACTCTGCAGCCTATGGAGAGGAAGTCTAACTTCATATAGGCAACACTGCAGGGATCATATAAGAGAGCAGCTACTTGAATGGAACATTTGTAGTCGAACAAGTTGATTCGGAGTGACTCATTCAAAGAGCGGAGGAACGCTTTGACGTTCTCTGCAAACGCGCTGAATGCTGGGGGAGATTAGCCTACATACTCCGAATGAAAGAAAATGAGCAAAGTGGCTCATTTGCATTCATTGAAGTGAGCAGCGAGCATGGAACGCTTCCATTTGTGACAATTAGACATGTACTGCAGGTGAAGCGCACTCTAATTAATATTGTGTGTTGGAGAGTTTTGGGGTAATCTATAGCACAATAGACTGTCTGGAGCAACTCTATTAAATGGAACTCTTATTAATATCGGTAATGGCCTTGTTTGGAATAACTAAACATGTAGAGCAATTTAATGCCATATTCTCTCAGCAGGACCAACATTATCTGCAGTGGACTTAAAAGTGTTGTAAATAATTTCCCCCGTTATGCAAAACACAAATGTCCACTGCAGAGGACGATGGCTCTAAGGAGGATACGGTAGAAAATGTTTCACCTTACTTTACGGAGAATGCGTTTATGATTTTGTAGGTGCTTCTGTTTAGAGTAACATAATACAATTCCCCTTAAACTATGGGTGTCCCGATTCAATATTGATATCGGTCCTATATCATAAAAAAAAACAATTATGGGATTATATCAGCTTGCATCTTAAATGTCCGATATGAGCAGTCTTGCAGTGTAAAGCTCGACAGCCAGTTATAGTATCTAAATGTCCTCCAGTAAGCACACAAGGTTGGTCTTTTCTTGTATTTTAATTAATGCGGAACTGCGCTTTTTTGGGAGGAATGTTTCCTTTCATTCACAATCATTATGAGAGACAAGAACACTCATGACTTTTTTTTTTATTAGAAATTTACACATGGTAAAAAAACACTTGAAGGATGCGGTTAATGTGAGTCACTGTTGTAGCCTTCAAAGTTCTCTAAAAGAACTTTAAAACCCAAGTCCCAAGAAAACCGGCACAGGGTCCATCGTCTGGCGGTGGTTTGGCTTCAAGCGGGAAGATGTTGAACAGACAACCCTAATATGTAAAGTATGCGGCAAAAGCGTTGCTACTAAAAATAGCGGCACTGCTAATTTGTAGCATCATTTGAAAAGTCACCCGCTAGAAAATAAGGAGTGCTTGAGACTCCGCATATCAACATGTCCGGCCGGAGCCACAGCCAACAAAATACCGAAGCAACCAGCACTGACCCAATTGAGCCTGGCGTCTTCCATTTCGAGATCAACACCGTATGAAAAAAATAGTCAAAAACAGGAGATAACGTCCGCAGTAACTTACCACATAGGCGCGAAGGACATACACTATTTGATTTCCTATTATGCAGCTAATTTTTATTTTACACTTTTTGAAATATCTTGTGTGACATCATGCACAAAAGTGCACTTTATCAGTTTTAAAATATTGTAGTGGCGTTCTGTACAAAAAGTGCACTTTAATTTAGTATTGTTTTGATATGTCATCTTAGTGACATCATGCACAAAAGTGCACTAATAGCTTGTTTTAAAATGTCTCTGACAATCTTGCACTTTCTGTTTTGAAATGACAATGTTTGTGCCACTGCTTAATAACTGTTTAATAAATACAGTTTTGGTAAATTGACTTAGTTGGGATTTCCCTCTCTGGATGAAAGTTTAAAATGTGCATGTATTAATGCAGTATGAACAAGAATGTTTTAATGTAGACACATGGAATCATCATACTGGTGTGATTATATGCATCAAGTGTTCATTCAAGGCTAAGGCAAAATATCGAGATATATGTCGTGTATTGTGACATGGCCTGAAAATATCGAGATATTAATAAAAAGCCATATCACCCAGCCCTACACTGCAAGTATATATATAATGTAGTAACAGACACCTTCATAACAATATGTAATATGTTTTATATACACACTGCAAGTACATATATACAATGTAGTAACAGACACCCTCATAACAATATGTAATATGTTTAATATACACACTTCAAGTATATATATACTGTAGTAACAGGCACCTTCATTACAATATGTAATATGTTTTACAAACCCCGTTTCCATATGAGTTGGGAAATTGCGTTAGATGTAAATATAAACGGAATACATCCATCCATTTTCTACCGCTTATTCCCTTTGGAGTCGCGGGGGGCACTGGAGCCTATCTCAGCTACAATCGGGCGGAAGGCGGGGTACACCCTGGACAAGTCGCCACCTCATCGCAGGGCCAACACAGATAGACAGACAACATTCACACTCACATCCACACACTAGGGACCATTTAGTGTTGCCAATCAACTTATTTGCAAATCCTTTTCAACCCATATTCGATTGAATGCACTACAAAGACAAGATATTTGATGTTCAAACTCATAAACTTTATTTATTTTTTTGCAAATAATAATTAACTTAGAATTTCATGGCTGCAACACGTGCCAAAGTAGTTGGGAAAGGGCATGTTCACCACTGTGTTACATGGTCTTTCCTTTTAACAACACTCAGTAAACGTTTGGGAACTGAGGAGACACATTTTTTAAGCTTCTCAGGTGGAATTCTTTCCCATTCTTGCTTGATGTACAGCTTAAGTTGTTCAACAGTCCGGGGGTCTCCGTTGTGGTATTTTAGGCTTCATAATGCGCCACACATTTTCAATGGGAGACAGGTCTGGACTACAGGCAGGCCAGTCTAGTACCTGCACTCTTTTGCTATGAAGCCACGTTGATATAACACGTGGCTTGGCATTGTCTTGCTGAAATAAGCAGGGGCGTCCATGGTAACGTTGCTTGGATGGCAGCATATGTTGTTCCAAAACCTGTATGTACCTTTCAGCATTAATGGTGCCTTCACAGATGTGTAAGTTACCCATGTCTTGGGCACTAATACACCCCCATACCATCACAGATGCTGGCTTTTCAACTTTGCGCCTATAACAATCCGGATGGTTCTTTTCCTCTTTGGTCCGGAGGACACGACGTCCACAGTTTCCAAAAACAATTTGAAATGTGGACTCATCAGACCACAGAACACTTTTCCACTTTGTATCAGTCCATCTTAGATGAGCTCAGGCCCAGCGAAGCCGACGGCGTTTCTGGGTGTTGTTGATAAACGGTTTTCGCCTTGCATAGGAGAGTTTTAACTTGCACTTAAAGATGTAGCAAATAACTGTAGTTACTGACAGTGGGTTTCTGAAGTATTCCTGAGCCCATGTGGTGATATCCTTTACACACTGATGTCGCTTGTTGATGCAGTACAGCCTGAGGGATCGAAGGTCACGGGCTTAGCTGCTTACGTGCAGGGATTTCTCCAGATTCTCTCAACCCTTTGATGATATTACGGACCGTAGATGGTGAAATCCCTAAATTCCTTGCAATAGCTGGTTGAGAAAGGTTTTTCTTAAACTGTTCAACAATTTGCTCACGCATTTGTTGACAAAGTGGTGACCCTCGCCCCATCTGATAGTATATATCTGTATCACATAGGCGCGAAGGACATACACTATTTGATTTAAACAAGTTGAAAAACTTATTCGGGTGTTACCATTTAGTGGTCAATTGTACGGAATATGTACTTCACTGTGCAACCTACTAATAAAAGTCTCAATCAATCTTTGTTTGTGAATGACTGAGCTTTTCGTAGAATCTACTTTTATACCCAATCATGGCACCCACCTGTTCCCAATTAGCCTGCACACCTGTGGGATGTTCCAAATATGTGTTGGATGAGCATTCCTCAACTTTACCAGTATTTATTGCCACCTTTCCCAACTTCTATGTCAGGTGTTGCTGGCATCAAATTCTCAAGTTAATGATTATTTGCAAAAAAAAAAAAAGTTTATCAGTTTGAACATCAAATATGTTGTCTTTGTAGCATATTCAACTGAATATGGGTTGAAAATGATTTGCAAATCATTGTATTCCGTTTGTATTTACATCTAACACAATTTCCCAACTCATATGGAAACAGGGTTTGTACAGTATATACACACTGCAAGTATATAAATAATGTAATAACAGACACCTTCATAACAATATGTAATATGTTTTATATACACACTGAAAGTATATATATATCAGTGACGTGCGGTGAGGTTCATGACTGGTGAGGCACTGACTTCATCACAGTCAGATTTACAAACATATGAACCCTAAAGAGTATCTTATTCACCATTTGATTGGCAGCAGTTAACGGGTTATGTTTAAAAGCTCATACCAGCATTCTTCCCTGCTTGGCACTCAGCATCAAGGTTTGGAATTGGGGGTTAAATCACCAACAATTATTCCCGGGCGCGGCGCCGCTGCTGCCCACTGCTCCCCACTGCTCCCCTCACATCCCAGGGGGTGATCAAGGGGATGGGTCAAATGCAGAGGACATATTTCACCACACCTAGTGTGTGTGACAATCATTGGTACTTTAACTCATTGGCGTTGTTAGGCCTATTTTAGGGGGGCTCAAGCCCCCCTAAAATATTCTTAAGCCCCCCTAAATAATTTTGTGTTTTTTTGGGTTTTTTTACAAATAAATGCCGACATATTCATTATAAAGTGGCCCAAATATGAGTTTAAATAAATAATCATATAACCTGTTATTATTCACTCAGTTTCCCCCCACTTCGTAGCGTAAGGTAGAGAGCCCCTTTCGTGCATCGGTATCCAATCCATTCCACTTGTTCATATAGAAAATGCCCACATCACTCAAATTCCAGCCCGCATTTTCTCTGCGACCTTGCTTGCGGTCCTGCAGGTGTACGAAGCACATTATCTTCCTTTACAATGAGTGAAGCTGCACAAAATCTTGTGTGTGCAATTGTAAATCATTTAGTTTTTAAGTTTTGTGTTTCTTGTAGAATCTATATAAAGTAATATACATAAGCCTATTGTTAAAATAATGAAAAAAACATAATTAAATATATTTGTTTTATTGTATTGTTACATTAATAGCTGTTTTATTATTATAGGATGGCTTGTTAAACATTTAATAGGATTTTCAGAGGGAGGAAAAACCAAGACATTTAATATAAAATGTAAAATGAATAAATACATAAAAAGAAAAAGAAAATATATGGTTAAAAGCCATCGTCCCGGGGAGCATTTCATTTCGTCCTGTGCATTTAAAAAAAATAAATAATAATAACTAATAATAATTTCTAAGTCTTTGTTAGCCGTTTGTGAAGTTTTGTGCTCGTGCGTAACATTCGCTCGCATCCTGTGCATCTCCTGGGGGCAAAGCCCCCCCTGTCCTTAAAAGCTAGTGCCCCTGCTTTAACTTAACTTTAACTTTACACATACAAACTGTAGCACACAAAAAAGCACATTTAATAAAAAAAACGTTATTATGGTCTTACCTTTACTTATAAGTGCGGGTACAGTGGTGTTCGGTGTGGAGGAGTTTTGAATGAATGAAATATGAAATCCGTGCTGCAGTCTGCAGGTGTACCTAATGTAGTGTCCCAGCAGTCGTTCACGGCTCCTCCGGCGCGAGCAATGTTGTTTTTGCACTTTTTGGCTTCTTGTTAAGTGACTTTTTTTGGGTGGATTCGGTCTTGCACGTGGAGGGTTTGGGTGTGGGCTTTGGTTGGTGTGGCGTTCCCGTCGGTGGGTGCAGTCTGCGGCAAACGTGTCTTAAGCACCAGGAGGCGTGGTTACGCGTGCCTCAGCCAGTGCGTCTTCGCAGCAGTTTTATGATCGCTCAGCACAAGAAATACTTTACACACATACAGTTGTTGACAAAATAACAGTACATTATATACCTCAGCTAACTAAACTATGGAAATGTATAATATGGTTCATATAGCAATACAGTCTCACTGCACAGCAGACCAGCAGTTAGCCGAGTCCGTCCATGTTGAGGCACTGAGTGACGCGCCTCGACTGGCTGCTGTTCACCGCACCGTCTCTTCTCAGTATTTGAACGGCAAATGTGAAAATTCAGCGAGTTTGAATAAAAATAATCTAAAACTGGTGAAGTTAAATGGAAAATAACTTTATAGTATAATCACTGGATACATATAACAATTTAATAATTTTTTTTTCTTTTTACATTTTTTTCTTTCCATGATGGCAGGTGAGGCCCTGCCTCACCTGCCTCTAGTGACCGCACGTCACTGATATATATATATATATATATATATATATATATATATATATATATATATATATATATATATATATATATATAATGTAGTTACAGACACCTTCATAACAATATGTAATGTGTTTTATATACACACTGTTAGTATATATATATATATATATATATATATATATATATATATATATATATATATATATATATATATATATAAATATATATATATATATATATATATATATATATATATATATATATATATATATATATATATAATGTAGTAACAGTCACATTCATAACAATATGTAATATGTTTAATATACACACTGCAAGTATATATATAATGTAGTAACAGACACCTTCGTAACAATATGTAACATGTTCAATATTTACCCTATTTTGATCATTTTAATCATTTCCGGGACTGACTTCTTCCGCACATGTACTTCCGTTTCCACAGCAGCGCCGTCCAACATGTGTTCCTACTTCCCGATACGAAACACTTGTGTGTGTTCTAATCATGGCAGACTTGATAACAAACAACAATGACGACAATTTTTGGACAAATGAGGATTCACAACCTTATCTTGTTGAATCTGGATGAACGGAGGATGAACTGCTGCTTATAGAAGCGAGCATGAAGGAAGAGTGAGACGTTGGAGCAGACAGAAGCTGATAGACTAGAGTGAAGTGAAAGCGACTCGAAGCTGCAAATGTGGAATTTGGAGACAAGCTATTTCAACGTAAATGGCATGCTTACCCCAAATAAATCAGAAAAAAATTCCCCGGCCAGCTGGACTAAAGAGACAACTGTCCATCAAGTGAGTCACTTTAATATAGATCATGATACATGCAGCACGTCATGCGTGTTATCACAACTACAGTACATACACTGTCTGGCTGGCTGTGTACAAACAAAACAATACTTTACAGATACTGTAATATGATTGTTCATGTTTTTCACTCAGTACAGATTGGTGTTCTATCACAGTGTTGTGTATTACAAACTGAAACGTGTTTCGTGTTGTTGTAGAAGCTAGCTTATTTTTCTCCGTAGTTAGCTTTTCTGGCTAATACCGGAGCACGGCGATATGTAACTATGCTAGAAAAAGAGTTCCTCAGTGTTCACTCTTACAATAACAATGTTCCTATAGTTTGGTTATTATACAGGTTACAGAACATAAATTAAGTATTGTTGACACTTTTTGAATGCATTTTTAAAGTGATTTAGAGGTAGAATTGATTGCTACCATTAGCTTCATTGCTAGCCACCTAGAACGCTAGATTGCACAAAAAAAATCTGTTATTAATACTAATTAATAATAGATTTGTTTTAAAATGTATACATACATTTTTGAGCCTTTAAAAAAAGAATCATATCATCAAAGCAAATTATGCAAATTACTCAATGACATCGTTGTGACCACGCTCATAACCACGCCCTCACCGCTACAAGTATGTAGGCAGTTTAGGGGATCGATTATTCCGCCAATCCCTCCTTTGATTACTCACTGCTGCGTCGTTGCATTAATTAAGCTGTGTTAAATTGTCAGGCTTCTTCTTAGCCAAAACAAATAACCTCTTTCCTTTCAGTATACTAAGGAATGTGTAAATAAATGCGTGCTCATTGCCTGTATCATCGGTCAATCACCACAGGAAACGTCCACTTTCAAGTCCCAGCTGACTCTGTCATTATGTCCGCTGACTCCGGAGACACGAGGCGACAGACCGGGACCCGCCCCTTACATCATTGCTAATGCTCTGAGAGACGACCCCCCGCCCCAACCCCTCTGCCACATTCAACAGCAGCTTCTTTCTCGTCAGACTGACATCAGACTGGTTTACTTCAAAGCTTTGGAATTACTAAGGTTTTTGTCGCAGATTCCTAAAACCAGCTGATTATATAGATCAGATCAATGGTGTTTAGTTGGTCTTTAAAAGGAGCTGAGCGCTCCTGTCATATAGAGGATCTTTAACCGTCATTATTTACCAGAAAAGCACTATTGCCATATAGAGAACCTTTGATGAGCATTTTTGCTTTTGGTCCTTTTAAACTGCTCAGCTCTCCTTACAGATAAGCATCTTTGACCAATTATTTTTGCAATTTCCCCTGAAAAACAGCAGTACACTCCTGTCGTATAGATGTTCTTTGACTGTTATAAACGTGCTGGTTCTTTTTGAATGTACAGTATGACTTAACAGGGTTTTTCCTGCGTTCAAAATTGCGTGGTGGCCTCCCAGCTAATTTTGTGCCGCCCCCAGCCAGAGCCATTGATATCGCTCAACACAGCGTAAAGCTCCGGCTGTGTTGATTGAGCGATTGATGTCCCTCTGCGGCAGCCACGTATTTTAACTGCAGTTGCAGCGTTGCCCCACCATAGAGGCGCTATATTGACAACAGTGCACCGGAAAGACCTGCAGCAACAGATCAAATCGTGTTTTTTCCCCCTACTTGGTGCATAACGTTGACCGCCGTAACAAGTGGATTTCTGCCATACAGAGCATGATACGGAGGGATCACTGGACTCCTACAGAACACTCCAGACTGTAGTGTGAACATTTTGTCTCTGATAAGTGAACACAGATAGTAGTGTTAGCTTCGTTTCCAACCTTTTCTGACTAATTATAATAGATCGATTGATTGAATAATTTATTAGAAGTTTGCATAGAACCAGGTAGAGTTTCATGACGGTACAGATTGACTGGTACAAGGTCAACTAAAAGGAGTTACCCCAAGGAAGCATTACAAGCATGTTGTGTTTGTTTAAAAGAAAAAAGTTTTAGATATGGCAGGCCAAAAGGGACAAGCAGTAGAAAATGGATGGATGGAGGCAAAATCAGCCACTACTTTAAAAAACGATCTCGCGAGGAGGAAAGAGTCCAGGTGAGCTTCAAGAGTAAGTCACCTGAAATGGTTTTCACTTCACAGGTGTGCTTGAAGCTCATCGAAAGAATGCCAAGAGTGTGCAAAGCAGTAATCAGAGCAAAGAGTGGCTATTTTGAAGAAACTTGAATAAAAAACATGTTTTCAGTTGTTTCCCCTTTTTTTGTTTAGTACATAACACCACATGTGTTCATTCATAGTTTTGATGCCTTCGTTGACCATCTACAATGTAAATAGTCATGAAAATAAAGAAAACACATTAAATGAGGAGAAGGTGTGTCCAAGCTTTTGGCCTTTACTATACATTTTGGTACCAGTACCAAAATAATGGTATCTGGACAACCCTATTCCAGAGTATATACCAAATAAGGATGTAATGAAGGGAGAAGTTTGGTTTAGTAGGTATAGAGTATGGGTGAAGCCCTCCACTGCCCTCTGACTTTCATGCACTACGCTGACCTGCAAAGGACGAGAGGGCGCATGTAATTGCCTTTTCCCTGCCCCTGTGCGGCTACTCATTGCCTCCACTGGGGGAATTCTTCAATTCCCCAACCTCGGCCTATTATACCGCTTTCGTTCGTTCTGTTCTCCCCGTCTCTCCTCACCTCCGCCCGCATCAAACTCCCATTTCCTCTCCTCTCGCCCTCCTGGCATGGGTAAATGTGCGGCATACGGAGACAAAATTAATTGGATCACAGGATGGATGTGTTCATCCGCCATTCCCACCAACTCCCCCGCACCCCCCCGTGCGGCGTACACATCTGTGAGGTCTGAGATTCGCGGCGCTAACTTGCTGCAAGTTGCCTCGCAGAAAGTTGATGTAAATCAGCAAGTTGGTGCGGCGACTTTACGCGTCACTCCTGCATACAAATAACTGCTTCCTGGAGTGCTTCATACAAAATGCATGTGCAACTTTGCAGCGCCAAGAGGCAGATGATGCGTTGTTTACACGCCCTGTGTGTGTGCTGGCTGGGCTTTAAAAACTGGGTTAGGAAATCCCCAGTTGAGGTTATTACGCGGCGTAATGCTAATGAAGCTCTTGCTCTAAAATGGAGACGCTAAGCCACATGGTCTAATCATGTGAGTGTCACACTTTACAGGGAAAATCCTAACGTCTACATTTTAGGATCCTGTACACGCTAATAGAAGGCTTTTATCAGACAAAAAAAGACGGCAAACGTGTGGAAAAAACCTTATTGTTTAGCATGTACACGTAACACGTGATGTTACTTGTGTTGAAAACATGTAAGGTATTAAGTTTTGGCACTGATAGCAAAGTGGTAGAGTACAAGTCCTTTTTGGTGTACATACTCCAATGGAGAGCATTTGTCAAGCTTGCACACAACTAAAATAGCCAATTTCAGCCTGGTTCAAAACACATGCTCCCCCATCTCCTGAGCCATCAGTGCTGAGGTTTCATCATCAAAAATCAATGTCATGGACATGGTGCTCAAAAAGCAGCAAAAACTGCCATCCAGCCCAGTGGGTTTTGCGAGTATTAACTCCTTAATAAAAGACACGATATCAGCATTTATTTGCAAGCTCAGCAACTATTTTATTAAGCTGCCTCTACATGTGTGCACAGTTATCAGGAAAGGTATTTTAAAGATGCATTTGTATTGTTGGAGGTCAATGCAAGATGTTCATAAACCTAAAATCCTTAAAACAGGGTTTTCAAACGTACGGTCGGATGAACAGGTTGTATGCATCCCGCGAGATGAGTTTGCCAACTATAAAAATGAGCTGAAATTTCAAATGTGTCAACTGGATGTCACAATATCAATTCTTTTAGGCAAGCAAACGGTTTGTACCGTAAA
>NC_084557.2:39718191-39728191 GCF_033978685.3 Nerophis lumbriciformis
TGAAACAACAAAGCAGACGTAGGCCGCAGAAAGACTAGCAATCCCTTCTCGTGCATAAATACAACAAATGTACAGTCAAACCTTTTGTTGAGCCTTCGTTTAATTTTTAGGGCACCTGCAATCTTGTTGACATCAACGCATGTGGACTAACTCAGTTCAGCTCTACTCACCCCAGCTTCGAATGGTTTATCTCCACTTTAAAATATTAACTTGTTAGTTAGTTAGTACTGCAAAGGGTTCTGGGTATTTGTTCTGTTGTGTTTATGTTGTGTTACGGTGCGGATGTTCTCCTGAAATGTGTTTGTCATTCTTGTTTGGTGTGGATTCACAGTGTGGTGTATATTTCTAACAGTATTAAAGTTGTTAATATCAATCAATCAATCAATCAATCTTTATTTATATAGCCCTAAATCACAAGTGTCTCAAAGGGCTGCACAAGCCACAACGACATCCTCGGTACAAAGCCCACATACGGGCAAGGAAAAACTCACCCCAGTGGGACGTCGATGTGAATGACTATGAGAAACCTTGGAGAGGACCGCATATGTGGGTAACCCCCCCCCTCTAGGGGAGACCGAAAGCAATGGATGTCGAGTGGGTCTGACATAATATTGTGAGAGTCCAGTCCATAGTGGATCCAACATAATAGTAAGAGTCCAGTCCATAGTGGGGCCAGCAGGACACCATCCCGAGCGGAGACGGGTCAGCAGCGTAGAGATGTTCCCAGCTGATGCACAGGCGAGCGGTCCACCCCGGGTCCCGACTCTGGACAGCCAGCACTTCATCCATGGCCACCGGACCTGTGCCCCCCCCCCTCAAGGAAAAGGGGAGCAGAGGAGAAAAGAAAAGAAACGGCAGATCAACTGGTCTAACAGGGGGGCTATTTAAAGGCTAGAGTATACAAATGAGTTTTAAGATGGGACTTAAATGCTTCTACTGAGGTAGCATCTCTAATTGTTACCGGGAGGGCATTCCATAGTACTGGAGCCCGAATAGAAAACGCTCTATAGCCCGCAGACTTTTTTTGGGCTCTGGGAATCACTAATAAGCCGGAGTTCTTTGAACGCAGATTTCTTGCCGGGACATATGGTACAATGCAATCGACAAGATAGGACGGAGCTAGACCGTGTAGTATTTTATACGTAAGTAGTAAAACCTTAAAGTCACTTCTTAAGTGCACAGGAAGCCAGTGCAGGTGAGCCAGTATAGGCGTAATATGATCAAACTTTCTTGTTCTTGTCAAAAGTCTAGCAGCCGCATTTTGTACCAACTGTAATTTTTTAATGCTAGACATAGGGAGACCCGAAAATAATACGTTACAGTAGTCGAGACGAGACGTAACGAACGCATGAATAATGATCTCAGCGTCGCTAGTGGATAAAATAGAACGAATTTTAGCGATATTACGGAGATGAAAGAAGGCCGTTTTAGTAACACTCTTAATGTGTGATTCAAACGAGAGAGTTGGGTCGAAGATAATACCCAGATTCTTTACCGAGTCGCCTTGTGTAATTGTTTGGTTGTCAAATGTTAAGGTGGTATTATTAAATAAATGTCGGTGTTTAGCAGGACCGATAATCAGCATTTCCGTTTTCTTGGCGTTGAGTTGCAAGAAGTTAGCGGACATCCATTGTTTAATTTCATTAAGACACGCCTCCAGTTGACTACAATCCGGCGTGTTGGTCAGCTTTAGGGGCATGTAGAGTTGGGTGTCATCAGCATAGCAATGAAAGCTAACACCGTATTTGCGTATGATGTCGCCTAGCGGCAGCATGTAAATACTAAAGAGTGCAGGGCCAAGAACCGAACCCTGAGGAACTCCGCACGTTACCTTAACATATATATCACCACCCTCAGTGTAACCTGTATCGCTGTCGATGAAGTATGCGTTGCATTCACGTGTGGGTGTGTGCGTGCAGAAGCCGCACATATCTTGCGACTGGGCCGGCACGTTGTTAGAATGGATAAAAAGCGGACGTGACGATAGCTTATAGAGGACGTTAAAAGCAGTGCCTTTAAGGCACCTCCCCAAGACTGTGGTCCGGTTGGAATACGAGATATAAAGACTGATGAACACCTTCATTCGATAATGAAGCTCAAAGCCTGAGCCCCGACATTAATGAACTAACATCCAAGAAAAGATGCCAGGTATCTGGCTTGAGCACATCAGATTAGATCAGTGCGTTGCAAACTGAGCAGTTTAAAGTCCTGAATAGTTGGTTTATTCATTGTTATTTTATTTTCAAATTTATTAGCTTGTGGAAAAAGTTAATGTTGATATTTACCTCCGAAGGCTGCAAATAGAAAAGAGGCATTAAATGTTTATTTAAATTGTATTTGATATGCCATTGATATTTTTTTAATTATTATTATTATTTGAAACTCGATTTTGCATGTCACTATAAAGTTATATAAGCCTTGCTTGTTCAATATTCAATGCAAAAATTGTTTGGGTCCTATTAAAAGGTTACTTTGTTCAACATTGGCCCGCGGCTTTGTTCAGTTTAAAATTTTGGCCCACTCTGTATTTGAGTTTGACACCCCTGCTCTAAAACATCCAGAAACTGCCAACAATATTCCATTTACATGTTATGACCTGAAAATGAACCAAATATGAGTGATATTGTTATTATAAGCACTAACATAGATGGACTATTTTAGTGGTGCATTGATAGCAGTGAGCTAATGCTAGCTTACGCTGCTATTGTTGACACACTGAGCAGACGGCTGCTTCTGCTTGATCTCAAACTTGCTAAAAGTAAATTCTAGATTATAAATCATGCATCTATCACCTGGTTGTAGACTAATGTGGCCATGGTCTGACAGGCTGGTTCACTTTGACATCCCCCGAGATGGTGAAATAGACCCCACAAGACACTTCCTGCAGGAACTTTTTTTCAACCCTTTGTGAGGATTTGATTGCATCTTTATCTAAACGGAATTATGTTATATATCCCATTCAAGATCAGGCAAACATTACAGGGAGACAGAACAGGATCGCTGACGGGTCTTATTACTGTTAGTTTGTATGTTTAGCACCTCGCAATGCGGCGGATGTTATAGTGTCACAATGAAACTGCATCTACCACTCGGCTTCTAAAACTTATTGCCCATCCTCTTTGTGTTCAGGCTCAAAAATGTAAGGTCCTGCATCATTTTTTCCAAAAGTAATAGTTGTTGGCTCTCACAAAGTGTGCTTAATTAGCATTGATGTTGATGAGGAAGGGATCTGTGGTGCCTAGCGCGACGTCACGCGATCACGTGACTGGCTTCGTCATTCTCTCTCAAAATGGCTCGGGAATCTCTGTGAGATTGATACTATTTTGATCATATTTATTTATTTGCAAACTCTTTTGGTGTCATAAATCAGATATGATAACAGCTTCAATATAGAGGCAACTTGTTTTTCCACCTTACTGGTGCTTTATTATTTTTAGCCACTGCAACATTACACACATGAACACTAAACTTTAATCAAGTGATTTTTTGGCGTATCAATAGGTGGACCCCGCGTACCACTAGTAGCACAGTTTAGGAATCACTTTACGCTAACTTTCCAAAGTATTGTAAGTGAAGTGAAGTGAATTATATTTATATAGCGCTTTTCTCTAGTGACTCAAAGCGCTTTGCATAGTGAAACCCAATATCTAAGTTACATTTAAACCAGTGTGGGTGGCACTGGGAGCAGGTGGGTAAAGTGTCTTGCCCAAGGACACAACGGCAGTAACTTGGATGGCGGATGCGGGGATCGAACCTGCAACCCTCAAGTTGCTGGCACGGCCGCTCTACCAACCGAGATATACCGCCCCCCCAAGTGGACTTATTCTGTCTTGTAGCACGATGTAAACTGTGTATTACGTAACACACTCACATTAGCTTTGTGTGTTGTCAGCTAATGACAACGACAATAAACGACCACAAGTGATTTAGGTCATCGACTTGGCGTGCTCCTTGCGCATGTCTCGCTCAGCCTGTTATCCAAGAGGAAACTGAGGAGAGCAAAGTGGACACTGCGGAGTATAATACATTCCCTTTGGCATCTTCTAGAAATGGTACCATGGACAGTAAAACCCTTGTTTGTTGCTGCCACCACACTGGTATAAACCAGCTTACCTCCAAGTTTGTATGTAAGGGTTTCTCATTGTAAAGTGCCATATAAATTAGATTAATTTCATTTCATTTAAATTGTTTCTGGGCCTGACCGTAGTAAATTAATTTCCGCCAAGTAGGAATGATTAATTATGAATCGAACATTTTCGTAGCTGGAGCATAAAAAGAACTGTTTATGACTTTCTGAATACTGTTTTTAACATGAGAACCCTCTGGACATGAAATAACACATGCATAGCAAACTTTAAACTAGTTCAGTCAAATATGGTAGACATAATAATGGAAAGTAAAACATACCGTTCTGACTTTAGCGGGTACTGGGTTGCTGGCTGAGGCTGAGCCAATCAGTGACCACGATACTGAACAGCACACTCTCATCTAGTGGCGAATGCTACTGTAGTAGTGATATGCTTAGTTCATTAAACCATTTTTATGCTTGAAAATTATACATTTTGGCCACACATTTGTGGAAAATGCTTTGAAACAATCTGGGATGGAGTGATGTGTGGCGAGGGTTGACTGTAGTACCTGGCTTTGCCAATCAACAGCAAGTAGGGCCATGGTAAGCTGATTAGAAACCATATTTGAGCATACACACCCTCCCTGATTTTTGCGTTTTCAGAGGGGTGCAAGCATCTGCCAAGGAAACACTTGTTGAGGTACCCAGAATTTATAATTTTTCCTTTGATGTTGTGAAACTAGGCAATTGTTGTACATGTTTCTGATCCAACGTGTTGTGTCCAGCCTTGTCTCTGCTCTGTTGGTGCAATTTAAGAATGTAGTATCACTGGGCTAAAAATGTAGTTCCCTTATTAGTTTCCACTGTCTTCCAGCCGGTGCTAGTGTGTATCACCCTTTATTGATGCACTACTTTGATATGCTTGCTCGACTAATCTAATATTGGAAGAAATCAGGCCTGTTTTTATACTCCGAAGCTCCTCAGTGCCACGCTTGGCTCTGATGGTTGCCTTCTCTGTGAAATAACATCGAACGGGGGCCGGGTGAAGGCAGTTAGGGAGCGTTTTTCCGCCTCTGATCTTCTGCCTCTCGCGAAACCATCTGTCTGATGCTGGCCCAACAGTCTGTGCAGCCCTAGTATTAGCGCTTGCAAATATATACATATCTCACTTTTGAGAGAAGTCGAGCTCGCCGGGAGATGGGAAGCGAGGGCAGATTGGCGCCCGTTATAGTTGTGGGAAGTGTTTTTTCTGTGGTTCTCCGTGGGTGTGCTGGCATTAGAAATAGAGATTGGCAATAATGTTCCTGCTACCTGACATCACGGTATCTCCTTATACTGCTGTTATTGACGCACGTCTGTCGTTGCAGCTAGCACTGCTAGCTTGTCAGACTTCAGCTCAGTGAGCGTCTTATAAAGTTTTTCTCAAAACGACATAATTTTTTTAATTTATTTTGGGGAGCTGTCATATTTTGTCCGAAAGAAAACTGCACTTTTGTTTGGAATTTTGCTTATCGTTCACAATCATTATAAGAGACAAGAACACACATCTTTTTTGGGGGGGGCAATGGGTTTTTAAAGATGTTAAAAAACGCTTGAAAGATGTGGCTAATGTAAGTCACCATTTTAGCCTTCAAAGTCTCTAAAACAACTTTAAAACTCTCCAACAACGTTTTATATACACACTGCAAGTATATATATAATGTAGTAACAGACACCTTCATAACATTATGTAATAAGTACAATATACACACTGCAAGTATGTATATATAATGTTGTAACAAACACCTTCATAACAATATTTAATATATACAATATACACACTGCAAGTATATATATATACAATATACACACTGCAAGTATATATATATACAATATACACACTGCAAGTATATATATAATGTAATAACAGACACCTTCATAACAATATGTAATATGTACAATATACACACTGCAAGTATATATATAATGTAGTAACAGACACCTTCATAGCAATATATAATATGTACAATATACATACACACGCAAGTATATATACTGTATATAATGTAGTAACAGACACCTTCATAACAATATGTAATAGGTACAATATTTACTGTATTTTGGTGATTTTAATCATTGCTGGAATTATTTATTCGGTGCATTTATTTCCGTTTCCATAGCAGCGCACGTCTGACTTCTACTTCTATTCATGGCAGACTTGGTAACAAACAACAAAGATGACTATTTTTGGACAAATGAGGATTCACAGCCTTTTACTTTTGAATCTGAATTCATGGAGGATGAATTGCTGCTCATAGAACTAAGCAGACGGAAGCCCAGAGAGTGAGGTGAAAGTGAATCGAAGCCTCAAAATGTGGAACTTGAAGCTAAGCTATTTGGACATGAATGGCATACTTACCCAAAATCAACTGGAAAAGTCCCCGGCCAGCTGGACCAAAGAGACAACTGTCCATCGAGTGAGTCACTTTAATATCGATCATGATACACGCAGCATGTCATGCGTATTATTACAACTACTGTACATACACTGTCTGGCTGGCTGTGTACAAACAAAACATGAAATAATACTTTACAGATACTGTAATATGATTTTTCATGTTTTTTAGTCAGTACAGATTAGTGTTCTATCACAGTGTTGTGTATTACAAACTCAAACACGTTTTGTGCTGACGTGGCTAGCTTATCTCTTGCCGTAGTTAGCTTTTATGGCTATTACCGAAGCATGCTGATATGTTAGTCCATCCATCCATTTTCTACCGCTTGTCCCTTTTGGGGTCGCGGGTGGTGCTGGAGCCTATCTCAGCTGCATTCGGGTGGAAGGCATGGTACACCTTGGACAAGCCACCTCATCGCACGCTAGAAAAATAGTTCCTCAGTGTTCACTCTTACAATAACAATGTTGCTACAGTTTGTAGGTGGTAGCGGGGGGTGTATATTGTAGCGTCCCGGAAGAGTTAGTGCTGGAAGGGGCTCTGGGTATTTGTTCTGTTGTGTTTATGTTGTGTTACGGTGCGGATGTTCTCCCGGAATGTGTTTGTCATTCTTGTTTGGTGTGGGTTCACAGTGTGGCGCATATTTGTAACAGTGTTAAAGTTGTTTATACGGCCACCATCAGTGTGACCTGTATGGCTGTTGACCAAGTATGCTTTGCATTCCCTTGTGTGTGTGTGTGTGAAAAGCCGTAGATATGTGATTGGGCCGGCACGCAAAGGCAGTGCTTTTAAGGTTTATCGGCGCTCTGTACTTCTCCCTACGTCCGTGTACACAGCGGCGTTCTAAAAAGTCATACATTTTGAAACCGATACCGATCATTTCCCATATTACATTTTAAAAAGCATTTATCGGCCGATAATATCCGCAGTCCGATATTATCGGACATCCCTAATTATTACATTTACCGGTACTATGACATTTGTTCAACTAATGCTGGGGATGCTTGTAACTCAACATTTTGCGTGCCACTTAAAACATAACAATTAGCCCCAAAAAAACTTCTTAAGTTGAGGTACTACTGTATTTATTGTTAGGGGGTTTTTCAATAAAAAAATGCCCTTTTGTAAAAATACTGGCCTTTAAAGCAGGGGTCTCAAAGAAGCGGCCCATGGGCCAACTGCGGCTCCCGAGTTGATTTTTTGTGGCCCCCACCTTAACATGAAAGTCTAATGTTACTGCGGCCCGCATATTTTATATGACTGGCACTTTACAGTGTTGTGTGTGGAGCTAAACAAACCGACCAATCACGGTGGGGTATATGGCTCTCGGGTAATGATAATGATTATAAAAATGATAATAATGACAAAATGATATTATCATTTTTTTAATTTATTTTTAAATTCAATATTTTTTTGCAAACATCTGGGTTTTTAAAGGGTTAAACAATGCATCTACATTAGATTAGATCAGTGATTCTCAAACTGTGGTACGCACACTTCATCTAGTGGTATGCCAAAGAATCACCTGATCAGTGTTTTATTTTCCTATATTTAAACACGGTGTTACTGTTCAAACCGCATGTGATTTTACAGTGGCCAAACATATTAAATATACTTATAAATAAATGATAAATGGGTTATACTTGTATAGCGCTTTTCTACCTTCAAGGTACTCAAAGCGCTTTGACACTATATCCACATTCACCCATTCACACACACATTCACACACTGATGGCGGGAGCTGCCATGCAAGGCGCTAACCAGCAGCCATCAGGAGCAAGGGTGAAGTGTCTTGCCCAAGGACACAACGGACGTGACTAGGATGGTAGAAGGTGGGGATTGAACCCCAGTATCCAGCAACCCTCCGATTGCTGGCACGGCCACTCTACCAACTTCGCCATACTTGTTGAATAAGACTTCTGCCTTGTTTTTCATGAATGGGTAGACCTACTACGCTAGTGCTACTGAGGTTTTACTTGGTAAAAAAAATAATAATTTTGGATTAGATTAAAAGATTGACTTCTTTAATGTGGGGGAAACAAATCCGAATACATACTTTTTCCATCCATTTTCTACCGCTTGTCCCTTTCGGAGTCGCGGGGGGTGCTGGATTCTCAGCTGCATTCGGGCGGTAGGCGGGGTACACCCTAGACAAGTTGTCAAACGTAATTTTTTTCCTCACCAGGTTCATTTGCGTGAGGGGAAAAAAGCCATTTTTGACAGTAGCGTGAAAGGATAAGCAGGTATTTTGTGTATCCAGTGTGCAGTAGAAGATGCTGCAGCACGTTTTAAAGGTGCTATCAAAGTGATATTTAGCATTGCTAACAAGCCGCAGAGAGCATCGCATTCTCCTGTCAGTGCAAGGTAAACTTTGGAGTTGTACAGTGGGATGATTTAGTATTAAAGCTGTCTGCTCCTCTTTCTTAAAGAAGGATATGTTGGGGTGAGCAGCTTTTATTCCAAGCTCCCATTTCTCTTTCTCTTACCCTCCTCCTTGCTTCCTGGCTGCTGTGAAATGGGATTTTCTTTTCTCGTTTGTTGAAGATGTTTTCTTGTCGCTTCCTCGCACCGCTGCAGGAGTGAGGTCATTTCCAAAGTTATGAAAAAAGCGCATTCGAGTTACGGGCTGGTAGCAAATAGGGTGGACGATGGGGAAGCCAACATAAATAAAGAAAATAGCATTTTTTTCCTCCCCCCCGAATTGAATGTTTGGAGGGGATTTTTATTTTGTTTCTCCCGAGACAACACAAATTAATTCCTGCCAGTTGTCGCTTTGCATTAAAGCATGAAGTGTCCTACCGCTGTTTGGGGAGATCAATGCGGTTGCCGTGGAAACAGGTGTGTTGTCGCTCGGAGTATCAGTCGCTGTTGGTTCTGCCAAAGCCGCTGCCCACCTCCAATACGTCCCAAAGGCTTTTCGATGGATGAGCGCTTTAAGGCCGCCCGCTTTTCCTCTCTTGGATCATGTTGTCATTTTCTTTATGGCATCTCAGGAATATTTGTGGCCTCCTCCTCCGCCCGTGACGACAATATATAGACAATATACCATTAAAATTATGTAAATGTGGCGGACGGTAGAGCTTTTAGTACTATTGTTACGTTGAGGACTCATTCTAGCTGTGTACCCCCAAATTTGACAGCAACAAGCACACTAAGGCATCCTCAACAGAATGCTATTAGCCAGCGGCTAATGTCCCTCCACAGTGCAGCTTGTAAATCACTTATCCTTGCCTCCATGGTGGGGAAAAAAAACGACAATTCTTAAAAGTACTATTATCAAAGGGCTGGAGGACGAGGAATAGCTAAACATGCTCCACCACACACCATAAGAGGTTGAGGTGAGAATCTTTAGCCAACTCAGGATTCGATTACGATTCAGGAGCTACGATTCGATTAAAATTGATTATTAATGCATCTTTAATTGATGTATTTAGTGCAGTTTTACTAAAAAAGGTGTTTATTATTTGCAGCTTTTAGAAACAGTGCATTTGAAATAGGA
>NC_084557.2:39733191-39850691 GCF_033978685.3 Nerophis lumbriciformis
TCGTCAGACCACAGAACACTTTTCCACTTTGTATCGGTCCATCTTGGATGAGCTCGGGCCCAGTGAAGCAGGCAGTGTTTCTGGGTGTTGCTGATAGAGCTTTAACTTGCACTTACAGATGTCGCGACTAACTGCAGTTACTGACAGTGGTTTTCTGAAGTGTTCCTGAGCCCATGTGGTGATATCCTTTACACACTGTCGGTTTTTGATGCAGCACCGCCTGAGGGATGGAAGGTCACGAGCATTGCCGCTTACGTGCAGTGATTTCTCCTGATTCTTTGAACCTTTTGATATTACAGACTGTAGATGGTGAAAGTCCTAAATTCCTTACAATAGCTTGTTGAGAAATGTATTTCTTAAACTGTTCGACAATTTGCTCATGCATTTGTTCACAAAGTTGTGACCCTCGTCCCATCCTTGTTTGTGAATGACTGAGCATTTAATGGAAGCTGTTTTTATACCCAATCATGGCACCCACCTGTTCCCAATTAGCCTGTTCACCTGTGGGATGTTCCAAATAAGTGTTTGATGAGCATTCCTCAACTTTCTTAGTCTTTTTTGCCACTTGTGCCAGCTTTTTTGAAACATGTTGCAGGCATTAAATTCTAAATGAGCTAATATTTGCAAAAAATAACAAAGTTTACCAGTTCCAACGTTAAGTGTCTTGTCTTTGCAGTGTATTCAATTGAATATAGGTTAAAAAGGATTTGCAAATCATTTTATTCTGTTTTTACTTATGATTTACACAACGTGCCAACTTCACTAGGTTTGGGTTTTGTAGAACCAAACTTGTGATTTACATAACTAAGGCGTTCCTTAGGGCACCCCTTTAAGTCCTCTTCTTTCAGTCAGTTAGACATAGTTTTGTAATGTGATTTATGTAACTAAGGTGTAGCTTGTTTACTTTGATGCAGCCAGAAGTCCTTTATTCAACTTCTTTGGTTATACTTGGGGTGTTCCCCAAGGTTCCATTTTAGGTCCTCCCTTATATTTTTTAAATTTGGGCTATTCAACTGGTGGCCTGCGAATTCAGTTCAGTTTTTCTGTCCTTAAAGACAGCGAAGAGCTCCTGTAACTCTTTCTAAAATAAATAGGCCAAAATCAAATGTCCACTATTTTCTGAAATATACTTCACGGTGGCAGAGGGGTTAGTGCATCTGCCTCACAATACGAAGGTCCTGAGTAGTCTTGGGTTCAATCCCGGGCTCGGGATCTTTCTGTGTGGAGTTTGCATGTCCTCCCCGTGACTGCGTGGGTTCCCTCCGGGTACTCCGGCTTCCTCCCACTTCCAAAGACATGCACCTGGGGATAAGTTGATTGGCAACACTAAATTGGCCCTAGTGTGTGGATGTGAGTGTGAATGTTGTCTGTCTATCTGTGTTGGCCCTGCGATGAGGTGGCGACTTGTCCAGGGTGTACCCCGCCTTCCGCCCGATTGTAGCTGAGATAGGCTCCAGCGCCCCCCGCAACCCCAAAGGGAATAAGCGGTAGAAAATGGATGGATGGATGGATACAAAATAAGACTAATATTGAAAGGAGAAGTCCGCTCCCTTGTCTTTAGCTTTTTGGAAATGTGACTCCCAAAGCAATTTAGTTGAATGGATTTGCCACAGAGCCTTGGACATAACACAAGTCAAATTCACAAGTTGACGTTACCAAGCAGATGCTATCATAAATACACAACACCACTTCATGAAGCCGTACCTATAAAAGGCCACCCGGGAACAGAATCAGTGACACACTGTCCTTTCGTTTTGCTTCATCTGATTTGTATTCAGTGTCAAAATCACTTTGAAGTCAACCAGCGTTTGGAATTTGGTGGTTTCGTCGTACTTGAATATTACTTATCCGACAGAGGATGAAGAGAGAGTCTGAGCCCCCACACGGGCATGGTGATATATTTATCATGAGCCGCCAAAATCAATTGAAAGGGAATTTGATGTCTGCAGTGTTGTAAATCAATGTTTTCATCGTCTTTTATGAGGGCGCTTGGCAAACACTGACCTTTAGAAAGGAGCCTATCAGATCATGCATACAGCTGTGTGATATTTGCAACGTGCATTAGCCAGGACATTTTTTTTTTAATGCTACTGCTACTTAAGAGCTTTATGGCTCAATACAATGTTGGTTTGTGTAATCACGCCCTTATGCGATTTTATAAAGCATGTTTTTGCTTTAAGCTGCCAGCCAGTGCACATTTTTGCTCCACATGCTAATGAGCTAACCAGACAGAATGATCTGTATTAGTGAATTTAAAGAAGCCAATCAATGCACCACTGCCCCCCAGTCGAGAAGGATTATGTGATTTACATCCAGCTGTGCTTTCCCATTTGCCGCTCTAACACCCTCTTCCCTCTCCGCCTGACAGTTTTATAAAGACGCCCCTCTACCGAGTGCTCCGCCCAACTCCTCAAAGAGACACAGCCTGCTGGACCTTGACCCCGCCCATCTCCACCGTCCTGCCGGAGAGAACACTTTGAATGGTCAGTGCACACAAATTACTAAATAAATACGTTCTTTTTCTCGCTGCTACCATGCAGTAAGTCCTGTTGTTTTTTTCAAAAACACATTTCACACACATTTCCCCATAGGAAATAATAAAAAAAATAGCTCGAAAATTTTCCCCGGATATTTGGAATGGGTCTTCTAACTGTTGCGTTGAGTGCCACTTTGTGGCTTTTGGACATTGACTCTGGTACTATTTTTAATCCTGGCAGATATGCTAACAATGTCTTTTGTTGGGGGACTCCCAAAAACCTCGGCTCTGTCCCACCCCATTATTTAATCAGAGGGAAATGAAGGTTATCAGACACATATTTCAATGCTCAATCAATTACATTTACTTGCATGAACAATAGAAATATACTTACAGCTTACACTCTGGACTGTTGGCAACACAATCACAAAGTTTGTTTGATTACATGAAGGCAAAAGTCCCGTTACTCAAAATCATTCACTTTTTAAGCTCATACAAGAGAAAGTCCCACGGGGAGAATTTTAAATTAAATTAATTTTTAAAATGTTAATACTAACTATCGGGAGTTTTATCGCGATTGCCATCGTTACTTTCTATCGTTACATCCCTAGTTAGAACTGAGCTTTGTTGTGCTAAAGTTAAAAGTGAACGTACCAATGATTGTCACACACACACTAGGTGTGGTGAAATGTGTCCTCTGCATTTGACCCATCCCCTTGTTCACCCCCTGGGAGGGGAGGGGAGCAGTGAGCAGTAGCAGTGGCCACGCCCGGGAATCAGTTTTGATGATTTAACCCCCAATTCCAACCCTTAATGCTGAGTGCCAAGCAGGGAGGTAACGGGTCCCATTTTTATAGTCTTTGGTATGACTTGGCCGGGGTTTGAACTCACAACCTGCCGATCTCAGGGCGGACACTCTAACCACTAGGCCACTGAGTAAACCAAGGGTACAAGTTGTTGTGGAAAACCTGACAGTTGTATCAAAGGTAGCCTCGGTCAATAGCTGTGTTGTTAGCATTGTGTGTCCTGTGTTGTCATTTCACAAGTCTCACCAGTGTCATGTGGAGCTGCCTTTTGATGTTGAAGGTGAAGTGCATACTTCAATCAACAGTGTTCATCTCCACTTAGCATTGCCCGGACAGCTGTTGATAGCAGTTTTGTTAGCATCAAGTGGCGCACTGGTACCGGTGAATCGCACGTCTCGTCTTTTGAAATCGCTCTCTCTAACGTCTCCCCAATGTGGAGAGGTGTTATTGATGAGACAGGCGTTGACGATATAGTGCATCAAATATCCATCCATCCATCCATCTGCAGTTTGTCCCTTACGGGGTCGCGGGGGGTGCTGGAGCCTATCTCAGCTGCATTCGGGTGGAAGGCGGTCCATTTCCTTGATTGGCCCTCATTTACCTCTGCCGGATTGATGGACATGGAAGATTATAGGGGAATTGTCTGTAGAATTTTGAGGACAACAATGGATGTATTCCATCCATCCATCCATTTTCTACCGCTTGTCCCTTTTGGGGTCGCGGGGGGTACTGGAGCCTATCTCAGCTGCATTCGGACGGAAGGCGGTGTACACCCTGGACAAGTCGCCACCTCATCGCAGGGCCAACACAGATAGACAGACAACATTCACACTCACATTTAGTGTTGCCAACCAACCTATCCCCAGGTGCATGTCTTTGGAGGTGTGAGGAAGCTGGAGTACCGGAGCAAACATCAAACAGTGGTTCTACAAAAAATGTGGTCAACTTGATTGTCGTGGTAAAGGTTGAGCAGCACCAAGATTAGCCGTCTGGCGCTTTTCAACCTTAACCCGGAAACGGAAGTCTAGCTTGGTGAAGACCTTTCTCGATCGCGCCAAGATAATAGAAAATAAGACACAATTTGCACTGTAATACATAAAAAAGACTTATTGAAAACTTTTAATTTAGGCCAAAAATATGTAAAATATGCTTACTTTAAAAAAAAATCTGTGATGTAGTGAAGTCGCAATATTTGAAGAGCGATGTGGAAAGGGACGACTGTACATATCATACATATCTTCTTTCCGGATTACGTTCAGTATTTCAGCTTTTATTGCACCGAGTGGTGGGCAACGTGAAAATTCTGACTCCAGATACTCATGTTAAATCCTGCGCGCGCGCCGGCCGAGTCGCATACAGCCCGCATTGCATGAGGATGCGAGGGTCAGCTTTAAATGAGTTACATTTTTTGGAACGTGCAAGACTTTGGACACCAGAAGGCGTAAAAAAATAAATAAGACGTTGATGTGGAGGGCAGAAAAGGGTTAACTGAACTGATTAAAATGAGGGCTGTCAAATTGAATGAGTTAATTAATGTGATTATCATGGCTGCTTAATCAGCCAATTTATATTTGTTTAAAATTCAGACAGTACATTTGGTCTTTTTTTAAAAAGTTAATGCAAATTATGTTTGCAAACAATAAATCATGATCAAGATTGGGAATAATCTGATTAATAAAATAATAACAAACAGCAGTATTTAAAATACATTTTAAGTCACAGTCATGGAGAAGAAGTAGGACTCCTTTTCAAACAAAGTGTGAAGGTGTTGTTCTCCGATGTAACTTTGAGGTTGTTGCAAACTAATAGGATCAGTACCATTACCGCTACGCACACATGCTACCTGAATATGGATCCTCAAAACCTTTCCTGAGGTGTGTTTGCCTGCGCATACTGTAATACACTTTAACGCCAGGAGACATCGGCAAAAACAAAACCTCCTTGGCTGAGTTAATTGAAGACAGTCCCTCATGTCTCACCCTTGAAAAGAAAGCCTGTCACAACAACGCCAGCTGTTTTGCACACACACGTACACATTGTCTTTTAATAATTTGGTTTTTTACACATACGAATGAGCTATTCAATAGTTAAGACTGGGCTTAACTTAAAGGGGAACTGCATTTTTTCTGGAATTGTGCCTATCGTTCACAATCATTATGAGAGACAAGAAGACAAGTCTCGTTCTAGGTGGCTAGCAATGCAGCTAATGGGAGCAATCAGTTCTACCTCTAAATCACTTTAAAAACATCAACAATACTTAATTTATGTTCTGTAACCTGTATGATAACCAAACTGTAGGAACATTGTTATTGTAAGAGTGAACACTGAGGAACTCTTTTTCTAGCTAACTAACACATTGGCGTGCTACAGCAAGAGATAAGATAGCTTCTACATCAGCACGAAACACGTTTGAGTTTGTAATGCACAACACTGTGATAGAACACCAGTTTGTACTGAGTGAAAAACATGAACAATCATATTACAATATCTGTAAAGTATTGTTTCATGTTTTGTTTGTACACAACTAGCCTTTGTACACTACAGTATATACTGTAGTGTACAATGGTGTTCTGCATGCATCATGATCAATAGTTTAGTGACTCACTCGATGGACAGTAATCCGTTTGGTCCAGCTGGCCGGGGATGTTTCCAGTTGATTTGGGTAAGCACTCCATTAATTCGACATAGCTTGGCTGAAAAGTTCCAGACTTGCTGGCTGACCAAACCGTACTGATTAAAATTATCGAAATATAGTAAATATTGAACATATTACATATTGTTATGAAGGTGTCTGTTACTACATTATATATATACTTGCAGTGTGTATATAAAACATATTACGTATTGTTATGAAGGTGTCTGTTACTACAAAATATTTACACCGTATTTTTCGGACTATAAGTCGCTTCGGCGTATAAGTGGCACCGACCAAAAATGCATTATAAAGAAGGGAAAAACATATATATAAGTCGCACTGGAGTATAAGTCGCATTTTTGGGGGAAATGTATTTGATAAAACCCAACACCAAGAATAGACATTTGAAAGGCAATTTAAAATAAATAAAGAATAGTGAACAACAGGCTGAATAAGTGTACGTTATATGATGTATAAATAACCAACTGAGAACGTGCCTGGTATGTTAACGTAACATATTATGGTAAGAGTCATTCAAATAACTATAACATATGGAACATGCTATACATTTACCAAACAATCTGTCACTCCTAATCGCTAAATCCAATGAAATCTTATATGTCTAGTTCCTTACATGAATGAGCTAATTAATATTATTTGATATTTTATGGTAATGTGTTAATAATTTCACACATAAGTCGCTCCTGAGTATAAGTCTCACCCCCCGCCAAACTATGAAAAAAACTGCGACTTATAGTCCGAAAAATACGGTGTGTATTTATATATATATATATATATATATATATACAGTATATATACATATATATATATATACATATATATATATACAGTATATATACATATATGTATGTATGTATGTATGTATGTATGTATATATATATATATATATATATATATATATGTATATGTGTATATGTATATGTATATATGTGTGTGTATATATATATATATATATATATATATATATATATATATATATATATATATATATATATATATATATATATATATACAGTATATATATATACTTGCAGTGTGTGTATTGTACATATTACATATTGTTATGAAGGTGTCTGTTACTACATTATATATTTATATACTTGCAGTGTGTATATTGTACATATTACATATTCTTATGAAGGTGTCTGTTACTACATTATATATATATACTTGCAGTGTGTATATTGTACATATTACATATTCTTATGAAGGTGTCTGTTACTACAATATATCAGTGGTGTGCCGTCAGAGCCAGCAAGGCCTTCTCTGCTGGCCTAACATAACCAGAAATCTTGATAATAAATAAAGATAAAAGTAATTTTTAATTTACTTTCCCTAAATATCTAATAGTATTCATATTCTCTTCATGCCATATTTTGCTCCTTCTAGTACTGTTGTTTTTAGGTTATAGAGTTTTTATCCAATCAGAATTGAGCTAGCTTATGTTGCCATCCTGTACCAAATCTGCCCGGGGCCTTCAGAATCAACAATGCAGGCGTCTGTGCACTCTAAGTGAACGGACACAAACATTTGACAGACATTTGATATAGCCAATCAGATCATGCGTTGTTGTCAGTAAGGCCTTCTATGTGGCCTAAGGCAGATATATATGTCAGGCTTGTCCCTGACAGTTTGACTGTGTTTTAGTTTTTTCTCTGTGTTTGTCTTAGTTTCATGTCAGCGCTTTTATTTTGTCTTCATTTCCTGAGTGTCTCCCTGAATGCTGCTTCCCCTCAGCTGTGGCTGATTGGCACTAGGCCACACCTGGTGTCAATCAGCCAGCTACTATTTAAACCTGCCTTCTCCTCCAGTCATTGCTGGATCATTGTCATCACTACCTGATTGTCATTGTAGTGTCTACCTGTCCTTGTCGCTGTCGTCATAGCGGTAAGCTGTTCCTTATAGCTATTTACGGTTGGTTTCTCCTAGCTTCTTGTTTTCCTGTTAGCCAGATCCTGTTAGCCGTTTGCTATTTCCAGTTTTTCTGTTTTCTGGTTCCTGTTTCCATTTTGCCTGTTCCTAGTTTGTGTTTTTACTTTATTTCGAACATTAAATCTTGTTTTCCCGCACAATGCCTTCCGCCTTCTCTGCATCTTGGGGTTCGGCACCTACAAACTCTGACATAATGATCCAGCCTAGTACGAACCTCGCGGAGATTTTCTTGGCGGAGAGACTAAACAAAGCTTTATCGTTGATGGCCGAATCAAAAAAAAGCTTTGCCTCTTTTTGCAATCCCTCCCACCCATCCCTGTCCTGTGTTGGTTTCTCGTGGGACGTCTTGGATCCGTCCCTTGAGGGGGGGGCTATGAGTAGCTGTGCAGCTGGGGACGCACAGCTACTCCTCACCCCAGTGGGTCTGCAACAGACGGCGCCATCCTCTCCGGTGGGCCGGCAGACGCCACCATGCAGTCCGGTGGGCCGGCAGACGCCACCATGCAGTCCGGTGGGCCGGCTGACGCCACCATGCAGTCCGGTGGGCCGGCTGACGCCACCATGCAGTCCGGTGGGCCGGCAGACGCCATCATGCAGTCCGGTGGGCCGGCAGACGCCACCATGCAGTCCGGTGGGCCGGCAGACGCCACCATGCACTCCGGTGGGTCTACAACCTACGGCACCACCATCCTGTCCGGTGGGCCAGCAGCAGACGGCGCCACCATCCTCCTCTCCGGTGGGCCAGCAGCAGACGGCGCCACCATCCTCCTCTCCGGTGGGCCAGCAGCAGACGGCGCCACCATCCTCCTCTCCGGTGGGCCAGCAGCAGACGGCGCCACCATCCTCCTCTCCGGTGGGCCAGCAGCAGACGGCGCCACCATCCGCCTCTCCGGTGGGCCAGCAGCAGAGGGCGCCACCATCCTCCTCTCCGGTGGGCCAGCAGCAGAGGGCGCCACCATCCTCCTCTCCGGTGGGCCAGCAGCAGAGGGCGCCACCATCCTCCTCTCCGGTGGGCCAGCAGCAGAGGGCGCCACCGGGTTCTAGAACGTCTGGTATCCGTTATAGGAAGGGGGGCTACTGTCAGGCTTGTCCCTGACAGTTTGACTGTGTTTTAGTTTTTTCTCTGTGTTTGTCTTAGTTTCCTGTCAGCGCTTTTATTTTGTCTTTATTTCCTGAGTGTCTCCCTGAATGCTGCTTCCCCTCAGCTGTGGCTGATTGGCACCTGGCCACACCTGGTGTCAATCAGCCAGCTACTATTTAAACCTGCCTTCTCCTCCAGTCATTGCTGGATCATTGTCATCACTACCTGATTGTCATTGTAGTGTCTACCTGTCCTTGTCGCTGTCGTCATAGCGGTAAGCTGTTCCTTATAGCTATTTACGGTTGGTTTCTCCTAGCTTCTTGTTTTCCTGTTAGCCAGATCCTGTTAGCCGTTTGTTATTTCCAGTTTTTCTGTTTTCTGGTTCCTGTTTCCATTTTGCCTGTTCCTAGTTTGTGTTTTTACTTTATTTCGAACATTAAATCTTGTTTTCCCGCACAATGCCTTCCGCCTTCTCTGCATCTTGGGGTTCGGCACCTACAAACTCTGACAATATAGTGATGTTATGAGCTAGGTAACATAAGAACTCCATTACTCAGCATGCCACAGTATTGAAGAGCATGCACAGTAGCCCTGTTTAGGTTGGTGAATGTAGACATGCGGGCAGCGGGATGTTTTTGCCAACACGCCTCGACTGCATCTTTTATGATTAGACAAGACAATACATATATTTGCAAGGCCATTTTCAGAAGGATATTTAAAGAGAAACTACATCTTTTGAGACGATGTCGGCCAACCCCGGAAGCTAGCTCAGCTGTCCCGGCGATGAAATGTGACTTCAGATATTTTATTTCTTTATTTTTTCACGTTTAATATGTTTTTTGCAATTTTAATTTTGACAGAACCACATAAGATATGTTTTAATTGCTGATGCGGGTTTATTGACTTTTAAATGGGCCAGAAAATAACCCGTTTTGTACAATGCCCAGTAGTGTGCGTAAATGTGTTTCTTCATAGTATTTCTCCAGCAATGGTCATGTGGTGACATCAATTATGGTAATTAGAGAGGTAATCATTGAAGTCGGACATCACTGAAGGCCGAGGTGGGAAACGCACGGTCCGCCACTGCATCATATTTATACTTGCATTGTGTATATAAAACATATTACATATTGTTATGAAGGTGTCTGTTACTACATTATATATATACTTGCAGTGTGTATATTGTACATATTACATATTGTTATGAAGGTGTCTGTTACTACATTTTTCATATACTTGCAGTGTGTATATAAAACATTAATGGAGAGTTTTGAAGTTGTTTTAGAGACTTTGAAGGCTACAATGGTGATTCTCATTAGCCTCATCTTCCAAGCGTTTTTTTAATCTTTAAAAATCCTCAAAAAAAAAAGATATGTGAGTTCTTGTCTCTCATAATATTTGTGAATAGCCAACATTCCAAAAAAGTGCAGTTCTCCTTTAACCCCTCCAGGCAGCATTATTCCAACACTGGCATCATAACATTCAGAGAGAGAGTTTCCTGTCCCATTGAGAATGATATAAGAAATATGAACAGTTAATCCCTCTAAACTTGATTATAATTTTTTTAGTATAGTTTTTTTTAGCCCCATATCCTCCATTTTCTTCTACAAGAAGCCTTTTAAGTGTCTTTTAGCAGCTGAAAAGCACAAAATTGTATTCGCCATACGGAAATGGGCGGTGGAGTGGTGCACATAACACCGCCACCCCCCACCCCCAGCACTTTGTGGGCACCCGCCGCCTGGAGCAGAAGACTCCATCTGTTCTGAAGGGCTCCCACTTACATGCATGGACCTCATTATTCCAAACATGTAAGGCCTATTTAATATGAATGTGTACTACTAGCATATTAGGTTGCAGTCAATGCTCATAGCAGAGATGTTACAGCACAAATACAGTAAGCACTTAGCAGCCAGATGCACATTAAGAGTGATCAGTGTGGTGCAACACAGCCAGCTAAAGAGCAGTCGTTGGTGAGCCGCCCTCTTTTAGGAAATGCTCCATTGTGGCCGACTGTACTGTATGGATCGATAGAACAGGTCAATAGATCATTACAGCAATCCCTATGTGCCTGAAATAACCAGGGATCAGAGTGGAGATAAGAGCCCTGGTCAATGCTTTGGACAGATGAGAGGGTGTAGACCTGCATAGACCCATTTAGGCAAGACTGATGTGAATGGCTTTTCCATGGATTCTCACTCGTAGAGCTCATATTCAGTTGGAGAAAAAAAAGATTGGATCCCTCACTGATTTTTTTTTTTAAATATCCCCTTTCAAAGCAATAAGTAGTCAAGATTTTTTGATGGTTGATTTGAAAAAAATATGTGTATTTTCAACAAAGCTTTGTCTCAGTCTTCATACCATATTTTGCCTTTTATTTATATGTGAACTTTATATACAATACATACATTTTATGGCTATTGTTTCTTTAATCAGGTTAATCACATTTTGGAATTTTGATTAATCATGATTTGCTGAAGAAAATACCACAATATTTGTCAAATGCAGTTTGTGTTATCCAGAAATGTTTTTAAAGGTTTTACTCGAATGCATGTCATTTATTTCAGGCACACCAGTCGGTGTCTCGTTACTTATTTTTATTCGGAAGTCTGCATTGAATCAATCACTGAGTGTGAATGCATAAAGGTGAGCTTTGATGACTTTGTGACATATGTGTTGAGTGAACAATGCTGGGATGAACCATTTAGCATTTTTGTGTAGGTTGTTACACATTCCTAACTTTGACAGCAAAAATGGTTTTAATCTGAACTTTTATGACTGATATATATACATACAAAAAGGTATAATAGAACATTTTGAGATTTTGTCTGTAATGTAATTGGATAAAAGAACAAAATACCTTTTAATTTGATACCAACCTCTTTTCTCTACTTGAGTACTGAGGAAGTTACAGTAAATTGTGTTACGAGATATTTCTTACATTTAATATTGTCTTATCAAAAACTCTATTTTTATTATTTATCCCAACTCGGTGACATTTCAACACCTGCAGAGTTGTGAATATGGAAAGTTAGAACTACTTTTCAATCTCAATCGACTTAAAATAGCCACTATAATTAATGTAGCACACTCTTACGGATCAATACAGCACGCACAGACGGTCGTTGAAAATGCCAGACATATCAGGACGTGCTCCAATAATTCAGGGTCAAAAATGATATTTTTTATGCTCATATTTCGATCATACGTCATGTGAGCACTTATAAATAGATCCATAATTATCCAACATCAGTTTATCTAGTCGAATGTTGCGATGCCTCTCTTTGAAATGGTTGAATTTCAACTTAATTTTTTCTTCACTTGTGATCGTGAGGATTTCAAGGAGAACTGTACCTTTTTTGGAATGTTGCCTATCGTTCATAATCATTATGAAAAAAATTAAGAGGGAAATATTTTTTTTAATGTATTCTAAATATTAAATACATGCGATCAAAAGTCCGCCTACAAAGGAGCCGTTCAATTCTGCCTGTAGAGCCCCTAAAAACATCCAAACACCTTCATTAAGTTGTATATACATGATGTAAGTATATATGTAAAGTAGTAACATTTATAATAACATGTAATACAAACCCCGTTTCCATATGAGTTGGGAAATTGTGTTAGATGTAAATATAAACGGAATACAATTATTTGCAAATCCCTTTCAACCCATATTCAATTGAATGCACTACAAAGACAAGATATTTGATGTTCAAACTCATAAACTTTATTTTATTTTTTTTGACACATTTTTTAAGCTTCTCAGGTGGAATTCTTTCCCATTCTTGCTTGATGTACAGCTTAAGTTGTTCAACAGTCCGGGGGTCTCCGTTGTGGTATTTTAGGCTTCATAATGCGCCACACATTTTCAATGGGAGACAGGTCTGGACTACAGGCAGGCCAGTCTAGAACCCGCACTCTTTTACTATGAAGCCACGTTGATGTAACACGTGGCTTAACATTGTCTTGCTGAAATAAGCAGGGGCGTCCATGGTAACGTTCCTTGGATGGCAACATATGTTGCTCCAAAACCTGTATGTACCTTTCAGCATTGATGGCACCTTCACAGATGTGTAAGTTACCCATGTCTTGGGCACTAATACACCCCCATACCATCACAGATGTTGGCTTTTCAACTTTGCGCCTATAACAATCCGGATGGTTCTTTTCCTCTTTGGTCCGGAGGACACGACGTCCACAGTTTCCAAAAACAATTTGAAATGTGGACTCGTCAGACCACAGAACACTTTTCCACTTTGTATCAGTCCAAAAAAAAAACAAAAAAAAAAAACAATCCAAGATGGCGGCGCGCACAGACGCAGCGGCTTACGGCTCTCCATTTCAGTGCTCTTTCTTCCTTCTTTTCTTCATGTTTTTTTCCCTTTTGTGCACCACCTGTACTGCAAACACCCGGTACACCCGCCAGTCACTCTTGGATATCGGTAACTCGCACCAGATATCTGTTTCGAGCGACTTTCACCACGAGCACAACATCCCAGATGACATAGCGAGAGCACAGGGCTCTCCGTGGTTTGTTGTCGGGTCTGGGAGACGGCGCAGACGGAGGAGGGAGAGGAAGCAGAAGCGTGGCCGCAGGTCCGGCGTCTTGCTCAGGCTTAGGAAACAACCCCACAAGCCACCTCTACCGAGCCTGTTCCTCTCTAATGCCAGATCCCTTGTACAGAAGATGGACGACCTGGAGTTACAACTTGCTGGAAACCGCTATGTTCGGGACTGTTGTGCTATGATTATCACCGAAACCTGGCTTCACCCGGAAATACCCGATGCTAGCATGCAGCTAGCCGGACGCACTCTGCTCCGCCGGGACAGAACTAAGGACTCCGGTAAGAGCAGAGGAGGGGGGCTCTGTATCTACGTGCATGAGAACTGGTGCAACAACGGGACAATCACTGAACAGCACTGTTGCCCGGACGTGGAGTACATGTCTGTTAGATGTCGGCCTTTTTTTCTCCCGAGAGAGCTGTCTGTTGTTATCATCACGGCTGTGTATATTCCACCGGACGCCAAAGTAAACACAGCGCTCTCTCTTCTGCTGAACACCGTCAACGAACAGCAGCGGGCCCACCCCGACGGTGTTCATATCATAGCAGGGGATTTTAATAAGGCCAATCTGAAGACTGTACTCCCTAAGTTCTACCAGCACGTGAAGTGTTCTACAAGGGGCAAGAACACCCTGGACCACGTGTATACCAACATAAAGCACGCATACAGAGCTACACCCCTCCCCCAGCTTGGACAGTCAGACCATCTTTCCCTCCTGCTCTCTCCTACCTACACCCCCATCAGACGCCAGGCCAGGCCTATCACAAAGACTGTTATGACCTGGCCTGACGATGCACTCCCCAAACTTCAGGACTGCTTCCAACACACAGACTGGGACCTCTTCCAACAACAGGAGCTGGAGACAGCCACAGGAACGGTGCTGGACTACATAAAGTTCTGCATCGAGAATGTGACTGTGGAAAAAACCATCCGGGTTTACCCCAACAAGAAACCCTGGATGACCAGCCAGGTCCGCACACTCCTCAGGGCCCGCGACGCAGCCTTCAGGTCAGGGGACAGGGCACTGTACAGTGTTGCTAGAGCCGACCTGAAGAGAGGGATTAAAAAAGCAAAGTCAGACCACAGGAGGTGCATAGAGTCCCATCTGTCCAGCAAAAACTCACGGGAGGTGTGGCGGGGAATTCATGACATCACGAACTTCAGAGGCTGCAATATGACAACTGCGGATCAGAGTGCGACACTGGCAGAGGAGCTTAACTGTTTCTTTGCCCGTTTCGAAACCCCCCAGCGACACTCATCTGCTCCAGCCCTGCCCCCGCCCCCACCGGGCTCCGGCGCCACTCCACTCACTGTACAGGAGCACAGTGTCAGACGAGTGCTCCTGGCTGTGAACCCCAGGAAGGCTACCGGACCAGACGGAGTACCTGGAAAGGTGCTCAGGACGTGCGCCCACCAGCTCGCTCCCCCCCCCTCACCAGGATCTTCAACCTCTCCCTGGCTCAGGCAGTCATCCCATCCTGCCTGAAGTCATCTACAATAATCCCGGTGCCGAAGAAGTCTCCCATCACCAGCCTGAATGATTACCGACCAGTGGCCCTCACTCCGGTAATCATGACGTGCTTCGAGGGACTTGTTCTCCAGCACATCAAGGACCATATCCCTCCAGACTTCGACCCCCACCAGTTCGCATACCGGGCGAACAGGTCCACAGAGGACGCCATCGCTGTTGCTCTCCACTCTGCTCTGAACCACCTGGAGCAGCAGCAGAGCTACGTCCGGATGCTCTCTGTGGACTATAGCTCTGCCTTCAATACAATAATCCCGGACAGACTCTGCAATAAACTGGACACTCTTGGCCTCCCCCCTCTCACAAACGCCTGGATAAGGGACTTCCTAACGGACCGACCCCAGAATGTGAGACTTGGCCCGCACCTCTCATCCTCCCGCACGCTGAGCATCGGCTCCCCACAGGGCTGTGTGCTGAGCCCCCTCCTCTACTGCCTTTACACCCATGACTGCAGTCCGGCCCACAGTGACAACCTTACCGTCAAGTTCGCCGACGATACCACAGTGGTCGGGCTCATCTCCAGGGGTGACGAGGCTGCCTACAGAGAGGAGGTCCTGAAGCTGACGGCCTGGTCTTCGGAGAACAACCTCGCTCTCAACACCAGCAAGACCAGAGAGATCATCGTCGACTTCAGGAGGAGCAGCATTGACCCTGCCCCCCTCTACATCAACGGCGAGCGTGTAGAGAGGGTCCACACCTTCAGGTACCTTGGAGTCCACATCTCTAATGACTTCTCCTGGACAGTCAACACCACATCAATCATCAAGAAGGCTCAGCAGCGGCTACACTTCCTTAGAGTCCTCGGGAAGTACAACCTGAAGCCTGACCTGCTGCTGACCTTCTACCGCTCGTCCATCGAGAGCCTGCTGACCTACTGTATTACGGTATGGTACGGCAGCTGCACTGCAGCAGACAGGGAGAGGCTGCAAAGAGTGGTCAAGACGGCTCAGAAGATCATCGGCCGCCCTCTCCCCTCTCTGACTGACATCTACACCTCCCGCTGCCTCAACAGAGCCAGTGCCATCATCAAGGACAGCACCCACCCTGGCTCTGACCTGTTCCACCTGCTGCCCTCTGGGAAGCGCTACAGGTGCATTAAAACCAAAACAAACAGGCTAAAGAACAGCTTCTTCCCCAGGGTCATAACCATCCTGAACGGACTGCCCCATTGTCCCTCATAACTGCCTTCTCTTCGGTGCAATAACCCATTCCACCAACCACCCTGTTTTTGTTTTTTTGTTTTTCATGTATATATTCATTTCACACCATATTCATTGCACTTCTACATTTTTTATATTTTTATATATTTGCACATTGTTTTTCTAGCATGCACACATCGCACTGTATGGAATGGCCTCAATCTAGTTACCTTGCGTAATGACAATAAAGCTGATTCTGATTCTGATCTTAGAAGAGCTCAGGCCCAGCGAAGCCGACGATGTTTCTGGGTTTTGTTGATAAACGGTTTTCGCCTTGCATAGGAGAGTTTTAACTTGCACTTACAGATGTAGCGACCAACTGTAGTTACTGACAGTGGGTTTCTGAAGTGTTCCTGAGCCTATGTGGTGATATCCTTTAAACACTGATGTCGCTTGTTGATGCAGTACAGCCTGAGGGATCGAAGGTCACGGGCTTAGCTGCTTACGTGCAGTGATTTCTCCAGATTCTCTGAACCCTTTGAAGATATTACGGACCGTAGATGGTGAAATCCCCAAATTCCTTGCAATAGCTGGTTGAGAAAGGTTTTTCTTAAACTGTTCAACAATTTGCTCACGCATTTGTTGACAAAGTGGGGACCCTCGCACCATCCTTGTTTGTGAATGACTGAGCATTTCATGGAATCTACTTTTATACCCAATCATGGCACCCACCTGTTCCCAATTTGCCTGTTCATCTGTGGGATGTTCCAAATAAGTGTTTGATGAGCATTCCTCAACTTTATCAGTATTTATTGCCACCTTTCCGAACTTCTTTGTCACGTGTTGCTGGCATCAAATTCTCAAGTTAATGATTATTTGCAAAAAAAAAAAAGTTTATCAGTTTGAACATCAAATATGTTGTCTTTGTAGCATATTCAACTGAATATGGGTTGAAAATGATTTGCAAATCATTGTATTTCGTTTATATTTACATCTAACACAATTTCCCAACTCATATAGAAACGGGGTTTGTATATACATGATGTAAGTATATATGTAATCTAGTAACATTTGTAATAACATTTAATATTTACGTATTTTGATCATTTTAAGCATACGCGGTGGATTAATTTGAATAATGCATCACAACATTTTGTTTTGTTTTTCTTTTCTTCATCACTGATTATTCACCACAGACTTTGAGAGCCAACAAACATAATAAAATGTCACTTACTGTACAAGGTCTGCTGTCATTAGGATGCCAACTGCTAGGGTGTTCATACATCTACAATAAACTTACAGGGAGCAGGGAAGCGAGGAAACAGCAGACCACTCTGATGTAAACAGACACACCGGAAGTGATCACTTATAATAACAATATCACTGATACTTTTTAATATTTATAATAATAACATCACTAATATTTGTTAATATTCAAGTTACAAGATGTAAATGGAGTATTGTTGGCGCTTTTTGAATGGTTACTTAATAGACTTTATGGGCAGAATAATGGAGCTCCTCTTGGCTCTGCTGTAAGCAGACTTTTATTTACTTTAAATATTTAGAATGCATTAAAAAAAAAAATCCCTCCGTTGTCATGTCTTTCATAATGATTTTGAACAATAGGCAAAATTCCCAAAAAGGTGCAGTTCACCTTTAAGTCTGCATATAAATTTGATCCCAAACTGAAAGGGAAATTTTAACAAACATGATGACCAGTATCTGAAGTAAAATAAACAACAACATAAAACCAGTGATGAAGTTTATTAGGTAGGCTCTCAAGCAAACACACGCACACATTGTAGTGTGGAAATTGTAATTGAATTATTAATTGGCATAGCAATATAATCTCGCAGTTTTCCTTTTTTTTTTTACATCAGTGTCGTTAATAAAGCCTTGTAAGTGTACTTACATCCTGAAAACGCTAGATGATAACGCTATAGATCTATCCCGCTGTCCATTATTGCTTCCAGTTTGTGTGTGTTGTTGATTGATGTGACAATGATAAATGGTCTGTAATTACAGAGCCTTTTACTCTACCTGCACGATACCCAAAGCGCTTTACATTATGCGTCTCATTCACCCATTCACACACTGATGGCGGAAGCTGCCATGCAAAGGGCTAACCACGGCCCATCAGGAGCAAGGTGGGTCAAGTGTTTTGTCCCAAGGACACAACGGTTGTGACTTGGACATTCATGAACTAACACCTTTTTTAACGGCTGTAAGTGAATCTTGAGAAACAACTGGTGTGTATTAAGTACAATACTTCAGTATAAAGGCTAGACTTTGTAGGGCGCAACACAAGACGAGACTGGCATATTCAGCTTCATGGCAACGACTGTTTCCTGACTTGGCAACACACTCTATGCATTGCTGCATTCTAACGTCTTTGATTTCCAACTGCTTGCAGGTTTTCCCCAAGATTGCCTTTATGCATGTGGTGTTGGGGGTGTGGCTAAGGGTGTGGTCAACATGACATCATATATACGACATCATGAACATTTTGATTTGCAGTGATGCATATATTTTCTTTGAAAAGGCTAAACAAATCCATCCATTTTCGACCGCGTGTCCCTTTCGGGGTCACGGGGGTGCTGGAGCCTATCCCAGCTGCACCCTGGATAAATCGCCACCTCGTCGCAAGGCCAACTCAGACAGACAACATTCACAAATGTTTATGTATATTTAAAAACAAACATGTGTTATTGGTTAATAATAATAACATATATTTTCTTATATTATGAGAATCAGCCTTTTTTATGTTTAACACACAAGGACTTTGACTTGGTAGATTTTTCTCACTTGGTTAAATGCAATTTCAGTTGTTGCTGCTTACTGTAAAAAGGTAACACAGGCTACACTACAGGTATATTCTGAATGTTGGAGTTTAGTTTGCCAAATATGTAAACAGTCTTTTGAATTAGAGATGAAAAAATAACTGTAAAACTAAGCACACTAAGGGAAGTATGTTATATACACATGAAGTGCAAACACGAGTAGGAATCACAGTAGATTAATAATACAGTCTGGAATAAACTGAAAAAAGACATACATATATGCAGGATGAAGGTTGTGCTCTCAGGCCTCTAGTTTAATGCTAACATACAATGAACCAGCTCATTGACAAGCCAACCCAAATTAGCATGGTCAATCGCAGGGCACAAACTGTAAAGAATCACATTTATACCTATGGACAATCTACGGTCTCCAATGAACCGAACATGCCTATTTTTGTAATGTGGGAGCAAACTGGAAGAAAACCCCCACACACACGGGGACAAGATGCACTTTCGACACAGGGATGTCCAAACAGAGGCTAGAAGATGCACACGGCGTGAAGTTAGATGTTATTGTCGAAATTTGTCGGTAGTAATGTCAAAAGAATTAGGGCAGTTTAAATGTATTCATGAACTTGAACTACCTTTCTCTTCAACTTTTTCTCCTTACTTTTGCCGGGTCTCAACTTCGTTTAGGTGCGCGACCAGTTGTATTGCTCTAAGGAAGCCATTTAGATGCACTTTATTATTATGTTTCCAAAATAAAGCATAGAGGAACATTTGTATGATATTCAAGATGTTTTTTTAAACCTATCGGGGCCAATAGTACATAAATAATAGACTATGTACTGCAGTGGTCCCCAACCACCGGTCCAGGGACCGGTATTGGTCGGTGACGCATTTTCTACCAGGCCGCACAGAAAGCTTTATTAATTTATAAACTACCGCATTTTCTCCGACTTAACTTAGGCCTGTCCCACTGAACACATATTAGAACTCCTTTGTTATAGTACATTAATAAACACACCAATGAGATTGTTAATAGATGTATATTACAACTCCTTTGTTATACTACATGGGACAATGCACATTCATGGACATATACTGTACAATGTGAATGTGCTAGATAGTAGCCAGAAGCTCATTTTTCATGCTCATTTTTTTGCTGTTTTTATCTTGCACACGTAGAAAGCCGGTCTCTGAAAATAATGCATACATTAAACCGGTCCCTGGTCGAAAAAAGGTTGGGGAGCCCCGATATAAAATATATCCATTCTTAAAATATAGTTTTTATGTAAAGAAAATAAATAAAATTCATGTAAAATAAAAAAACAAACATTATTTTGAAAGTTTGGCGGCATTTATCTTGCCATGGCGGTGGGCCCCAATCAATTATATGTCGGGGAGACCCTGTGCGTGCAAAGTATAATACTTGCAAATGAGACTATGAAGCGGAAGAAAACAAGTGGAAAAACTGGACAGCATCATTATCATAGTCAGGCCATTGTTAAATGTTGAATTAGAAAATGAGATTGTATTATTAAACAATTATTTATCAACACATGAACACACACAAAAGTACCGGGAATTGGCACCATACAGTATATAGCACAACCGGTCACACAGATTCCATGGTGTGATTTCAAATTGTGACATGTCGCCTGACAAAAATTAATGTGTCTGCAATCGATGGCAGACAACGTTCGAGCGGCTCAATTTTACTCTGGCTTGCGGGGTAACAGATGGTACCGGCTGATAGCGTGGCCGGAGGTGGATCCATTGCAGGGAGAGGATGCACACATACTCCAGAGAGAGGATGAGAAAAGAGGCTAGGCAGATTCAAAATGTGTACTGATAATTCCCTAATCAGATTGATGTGATGAATAGTGTTTACTTACACCACACATGAACCCCCTGCAAGCACTCCTAAATTATTCTTTCCCTTAAACTTTCCACCGTTAACGTTTAAGAAATGCCACGTTTCCACTAATTCATCGTGTTTAAAAAGGGGTAGGTAAAAGCAGAGTTTATTTAATCCCACCCCTTCTCCATATCTTATCAATAACTGATAGTCTTTTCACCTTGTCTGAAACATTGTTTTTCTTGTTTTGTTTTTTTAAATAAGTAAGAAAATCTAACAATAGATAGTTTACACAAAGAAGAAATACATACATTAGGAAATATTTGAAAATACAAAGGTTTGGGATAAAGAATTAATAAGTACATTCTGAAGTAAAACATTGATGAAAGAATGTGATATAACCACTTGACATACAACGTGAAATGTCAAACTTTTGTTGTCATAATTTTCATATATATATATATATATATATATATATATGTCTGTGTGTGTGTATATATCCATCCATCCATCCATTTTCTACCGCTTATTCCCTTCAGGGTCGCGGGGGGCGCTGGAGCCGATCTCAGCTACAATCGGGCGGAAGGCGGGGTACACCCTGGACAAGTCGCCACCTCATCGCAGGGCCAACACAGTTAGACAGACAACATTCATACTCACATTCACACACTAGGGCCAATTTAGTGTTGCCAATCAACCTATCGCCAGGTGTATATATATATATATATATATATATATATATATATATATATATATATATATATATATATATATATATGTAAGGCGGGGTACACCCTGGACAAGTCGCCACCTCATCGCAGGGCCAACACAGTTAGACAGACAACATTCATACTCACATTCACACACTAGGGCCAATTTAGTGTTGCCAATCAACCTATCGCCAGGTGTATATATATATATATATATATATATATATATATATATATATATATATATATATGTAAGGCGGGGTACACCCTGGACAAGTCGCCACCTCATCGCAGGGCCAACACAGATAGACAGACAACATTCATACTCACATTCACACACTAGGGCCAATTTAGTGTTGCCAATCAACCTATCGCCAGGTGTATGTCTTATATATATATATATATATATATATATATATATATATATATATATATATATATATATATACATATATATATATATATATATATATATATATATATATATATATATATATATATATATATATATATATATACATATATATATATATAATATACATATATATATATATAATATACATACATATATATATATATATATATATATATGTATATATATATAATATACATACATATATATATATATATATGTATATATGTGTATATATATATATATAAATACATACATACATACATATATATATATATATATATATATATATATATATATATATATATATATATATATATATATATATATATATATATATATATATATGTATATATATATGTATATGTATATATATATATATGTATATGTATATATATATATATATATATATATATATGTATATATATATATATATATATATATATATATATATATATATATATATATATAAGACATACACCTGGCGATAGGTTGATTGGCAACACTAAATTGGCCCTAGTGTGTGAATGAGAGTATAAATGTTGTCTGTCTATCTGTGTTGGCCCTGCGATGAGGTGGCGACTAGTCCAGGGTGTACGCCGCCTTCCGCCCGATTGTAGCTGATATATGTGTGTGTGTGTGTGTATATGTATATATATATATATGTGTACGTATGTCTGTATATATATCTGTATGTACAGTCGGGGTCAAAATTTACATACACTTGTAAAGAACATAATGTCATGGCTTTCTTGAGTTTCCAATAATTTCTACAACTTTTATTTTTTTGTGATAGAGTGATTGGAGCACATACTTGTTGGTCACAAAAAACATTCATGAAATTTGGTTCTTTTATGAATTTATTATGGGTCTACTGAAAATGTGACCAAATCTGCTGGGTTAAAAGTATACATACAGCAATGTTAATATTTGGTTACATGTCCCTTGGCAAGTTTCACTGCAATAAGGCACTTTTGGTAGCCATCCACAAGCTTCTGGCAAGCTTCTGCTTGAATTTTTGACCACTCCTGTTGACAAAATTGGTGAAGTTCAGCTAAATTTGTTGGTTTTCTGACATTGACTTGTTTTTTTCAGCATAGTCCACACATTTAAGTCAGGACTTTGGGAAGGCCATTCTAAAACCTTAATTCTAGCCTGATTTAGCCATTCCTTTACCACTTTTGACATGTGTTTACCATGAATTGATTAACGTAAATAAGTTGAAAAACTTATTCGGGTGTTACCATTTAGTGGTCAACTGTACGGAATATGTACTGTACTGTGCAATCGACTAATACAAGTTTCAATCAAAAAAATTAAATCAATCAATGTTTGGGGTCATTGTCCTGTTGGAACACCCAACTGCGCCCAAGACCCAACCTCCGGGCTGATAATTTTAGGTTGTCCTGAAGAATTTGGAGGTAACCCTCCTTTTTCATTGTCCCATTTACTCTCTGTAAAGCACCAATTCCATTGGCAGCAAGACAGGCCCAGAGCACATACTTGCCAACCCTCCCGAATTTTCCGGGAGACTACCGAAATTCATTGCCTCTCCCGAAAAACTCCCGGGACAAATATTCTCCCGAAAATCTCCCAATTTTCAGCCGGAGCTGGAGGCCACACCCCCTCCAGCTCCATGCGGACCTGAGTGAGGACAGCCTTTTTTCACGACGGGAGGACAACAGGGTGACAAGAAATAAATCATCCAGACTAGAGATAAATTGTATTATTATGTTTATCTTACCTAAAAATAAATATATTTATTAATTAAAAAAACTAAATACATTTTTACTATATTTTGCTAAAAACATCACAAATTTATTGTATTTTTATTTGTATTTTTTCTGACTTCTTATTACATCCAGCCATAGAATTATACATTAAAATAAACATATTTGAAATAATTAATTTTAAATGATCATAATAATTCATTTAAAATGACCATATTTAATTATTAGCATAATTGCTTGTTTATCAACAACTTTAGCATTTTATTCATTACATTTTGAAGCTCTCAGAAGCCAAGTTATGTTATATTCCTTAATATTTATTTATGCCAGTTTAAAGTATCAATTATCTAAACACAGTTTTGTTTGCATATTTTCAGGATGTATATATATTAAAAAAAAAAATATATATATATATATATATATATATATATATATATATATATGAAATACTTGACTTGGTGAATTCTAGTTGTCAATATACTCCTCCCCTCTTAACCACGCCCTGCCCCACCCCCGACCACGCCCCCCACCCCCACCTCCCGAAATCGGAGGTCTCAAGGTTGGCAAGTATGCCAGAGCATAATACTACCACCACCATGCTTGAAGGTAGGATTGGTGTTCCTGGGATTAAAGGCCTTAACTTTTTTTCACCCAAACATATTGGTGGCCAAACAGCTCAATTTTTGTTTCATCTGACCACAGAACTTTCCTCCAGGAGGTCTTATCTTTGTCCATGTGATGTCAGATGAAACAAGGCCTTTAATCCCAGAAATACGATGCCTACCATCAAGCATTGTGACCAACAAGTATGTGCTCCAATCACTCTATCACAAAAAAATAAGAGTTGTAGAAATTATTGGAAACTCAAGACAGTCATGACATTATGTCCTTTACAAGTGTATGTAAACTTTTGACCACGACTGTATGTCTGTATATGTATGTATATATATATATATATATATATATATATATATGTATATGTATATATATGTATATATATATATATGTATATATATATATATGTATATATATATATATGTATATATATGTATATATATATGTATATATATATATATATATATATATATGTATATATATGTATATATATGTATATGTATATATATATATATATATATATATATATGTATATGTATGTATATATATATATATATATATATATATATATATATATATATATGTATATGTATGTATATATATATATATATATATATGATATATATATATGTATATGTATATATATATATGTATATATATATGTATATATATATATATATATGTATATATATGTATATGTATATATATATGTATATGTGTATATATATATATATATATATATATATGTATGTATATATATATATATATATATATATATATATATATATATATATATATATATATATACAAACCCCGTTTCCATATGAGTTGGGAAATTGTGTTAGATGTAAATATAAACGGAATAATAACAATCATTTGCAAATCCTTTTCAACCCATATTCAATTGAATGCACTACAAAGACAAGATATTTGTTGTTCAAACTCATAAACTTTATTTTTTTTTGCAAAAAATAATTAACTTAGAATTTCCTGGCTGCAACACGTGCTAAAGTAGTTGGGAAAGGGCATGTTCACCACTGTTACATGGCCTTTCCTTTTAACAACACTCAGTAAACGTTTGGGAACTGAGGAGACACATTTTTTAAGCTTCTCAGGTGGAATTCTTTCCCATTCTTGCTTGATGTACAGCTTAAGTTGTTCAACAGTCCGGGGGTCTCTGTTGTGGTATTTTAGGCTTCATAATGTGCCACACATTTTCAATGGGAGACAGGTCTGGACTACAGGCAGGCCAGTCTAGTACCCGCACTCTTTTACTATGAAGCCACGTTGATGTAACACGTGGCTTGGCATTGTCTTGCTGAAGTAAGGAGGGGCGTCCATGGTAACGTTGCTTGGATGGCAACATATGTTGCTCCAAAACATGTATGTACCTTTCAGCATTAATGGCACCTTCACAGATGTGTAAGTTACCCATGTCTTGGGCACTAATACACCCCCATACCATCACAGATGCTGGCTTTTCATTTTTGCGCCTATAATGGTTCTTTTCCTCTTTGGTCCGGAGGACACGACGTCCACAGTTTCCAAAAACAATTTGAAATGTGGACTCGTCAGACCACAGAACAATTTTCCACTTTGTATCAGTCCATCTTAGATGAGCTCAGGCCCAGCGACGCCGACTGCGTTTCTGGGTGTTGTTGATAAACGGTTTTCGCCTTGCATAGGAGAGTTTTAACTTGCACTTACAGATGTAGCGACCAACTGTAGTTACTGACAGTGGGTTTCTGAAGTGTTCCTGAGCCCATGTGGTGATATCCTTTACACACTGATGTCGCTTGTTGATGCAGTACAGCCTGAGGGATCGAAGGTCACAGGCTTAGCTGCTTACGTGTAGTGATTTCTCCAGATTCTCTGAACCCTTTGATGATATTACATACCGTAAATGGTGAAATCCCTAAATTCCTTGCAATAGCTGGTTGACAAAGGTTTTTCTTAAACTGTTCAACAATTTGCTTACACATTTGTTGACAAAGTGGTGACCCTCGCCCCATCCTTGTTTGTGAGCATTTCATGGAATCTACTTTTATACCCAATCATGGCACCCACCTGTTTCCAATTTGCCTGTTCACCTGTGGGATGTTCCAAATAAGTGTTTGATGAGCATTCCTCAACTTTATCAGTATTTATTGCTACCTTTCCCAATCTCTTTGTCGCGAGTTGCTGGCATCAAATTCTAAAGTTAATGATTATTTGCAAAAAAAAAAGTTTATCAGTTTGAACATCAAATATCTTGTCTTTGTAGTGCATTCAATTGAATATGGGTTGAAAATGATTTGCAAATCATTGTATTCCGTTTATATTTACATCTAACACAATTTCCCAACTCATATGGAAACGGGGTTTGTATATATATATATATATATATATATATATATATATGTATATATATATATATATATATATATATATATATATATATTTATATACTGTATGTATATACTGTATGTATATAAACATATATATACATATATATATATATATACGTATATATGTATATAGCTATGTATATATGTATATATATATTTATGTGTATATATATATATATTAAGGCTGCAGCTAACGATTATTTTTCTATCGATTAATCTATAGATTATTTTTTCGATTAATCGGTTAATCTATAGATTATTTTTCGATTAATCTATAGATTATTTTTCCTTTTACCGATTATTTTTTTTATTTAAAATGAAGATGAAAAAATAAATGTTGGCCAGTTTTTTCAAAAGGCATGACTTTTATATACAAAAAAAAAAGTATGGCCACTCAGTCAACATTGACAACAACATGACAAAATATTCTGTAACAATGTAAACATTTAAAACTTTTAACATTTAACAAAATTAAAAGTAGCTTATTTGCTTTTTAATGTGCAAATATAAAAGTAAACATCCAGTGCAAATCTTAATATTCTGCAATAGTATAAGCATTTCCAAAGTAAAAGTATTGCTTATTTTGCTTTAAAATGTGCAAAAATAAAGATAAACATCCAATACAAAAAAGTGCAAAACGAAATATTCTGTAACAGTGTAAACATTTCAACAAAAGTAAAAGTATTGCTTATTTTGCTTAATAACACAACAATGATAGTATGATTAAAGTGAAAGTTGATTGTTGGTTTGTACATAGTATATGTAACTGTTAATGTTGTAAAAGGTATTTGCACAACTAATTAACGTTAGCGTTAAAGAGGAGCGCGTCTTTGTAAACACTGAACAGGCACGCCAAACGCGCCTCTCAGAGCGAAACAGTGTTTTAGTTTATGAATTTACAACGCAGATACAAATGACACATTCATGATTTTGTGTAATGATGACAACGTATACTCACGCGGACGATTGACTAGTTGATGGTGATGGCAAGAACGCTGTCGGGTGTTTTCTTTTCAAATGTTCCTTCATAGCCGTTGTGCTGCTATGATAGGCCATTTCCGCTCGACACAGTGTGCATACAACAACTGTCAAGTGTTTTGCTTTTTTCGCTGTGCTTATCCCACACTTGAAGGGATGTACCAATGCTGAATGTGGCTTCTGGATTTCACTCAAAAGATCAGACCGTAGTTACTTTTTCCTTTTATTTTCCTTTAGTTTGCAACAGTTTTTCCAACCAAGAAACAGCTTCTTTTTTCTTCTTTAGTCTTTTTAGCAGTCTTTAGCAGTGTTAATAGACTTTAGTTTCTTTAGCTGTCATTAGCTGTCTTTAGTAGCCTTTAGTAGCCTTTAGTAGCCTTTAGCTTCTTTAGTAGGTGAAAACCCTTTAAGGACAAAACACCACAAGATTAACATGCTGTAAAAAATCAATCAATTATCAATCCCATAATTTACAACTATTAATTAGGCTATCAAACTCTTAACCATTAAACAAGTGCAAGAAAATGGACACATCTTTTCCCTTTAAGTTAAAACAGATTTTAAATAAATTGTCTCAACATAAATGCACCAAGATACATATAAAATACATTTAACACCAGAAACACAATAGATAAATGCAACAGAAAACCCAATATGCAAATACATAAATACCTAACCAATTAACCACCTATTTAGATACATATTTAAAATCCATATTCAATATAAATATATGATTAATTTAGCAGTGAAACACTCAATCTTAAACGCTGTCTACTGGTAGAAAAATGCCCCTTTTTCTACGCCCTCACCAACACAGTTAAATCCAACACTTTAAATTGAGCGACTTCACCCTCCTGATGAAGCAAACTGCTCCAACATTTATCAAACTAAGCAAAGAATATCAACACTAAACAACAGTTACATAACACACTGTGTGTATTTAGCCTCCAGACTAAGCACGCTACATGCACACAACCCCCCCCCCCCCCCCCATCTCACCAGCGCAACAGGTGCGCCACACCCACGAAGAGAAATATTAAATCTTACATACTTTTGGCACAACTCTGGGTTATCTGTAATGAACTAAACCTTTTTCCACTCTGCGCTGGCGTCTTTTGTACTCCTTGATTTGACACAGCGGTCTAATTACCGGGCTCGCGCACCAGCTGATGAGACAGGAGCGCGCCGCGTTATACCTGCGCGCGAACGTAAACTGATCGGCTCTGATTTTATAAGCCGACTGGCCGAAATAATGCCGAATTATATACATTTCCTGGGGTTGCCTAGGTGAATAGGGATGCGGATGTGCTCTAAGATAAAATATAATTTTATTAAGTGGGGTTTGGCTGGTTACTAAACAGCCACAGTTGCGAGCTCGCGCTTCAGCTGACGAGACAGCTGTTCACCGCTACAACATTATTAGGCAGTTTATTGAAATACTCCCACACTTTTGACGACTTTTGGCGTGCTTTTTTTCCCTCGCTCGCACCGCTCGCATCATCTGCTTTGCGCTCCGCCATGACGGCAGTGTGACGTAAATATGCGACGCGTCGAAGCATAAAAACGACGTCGACGTATTTACGTAACCGATGACGTCGACTACGTCGACGCGTCGTTTCAGCCTTAATATATATATATATATATATATATATATATATATATATATATATATATATATATATATATATATATATATACATATACATATATATATATATATATGTACTATATATGTGTATGTAAATATACAGTATGTATATATATGCAGTATATACATTTTTATGTATATGTATATATATGTGTGTGTGTTTATATATGTTTACTTATATATGTATTTATGTATGTATGTATGCAGTTATTTATATTGGTATATATATATATAAAATGCTGTATATATATACTGTATATATAATCTGTATATATATATATATATATGTACTATATATGTGTATGTAAATATACAGTATGTATATATATGCAGTATATACATTTTTATGTATATGTATATATATGTGTGTGTGTTTATATATGTTTACTTATATATGTATTTATGTATGTATGTATGCAGTTATTTATATTGGTATATATATATATAAAATGCTGTATATATATATACTGTATATATAATCTGTATATATATATATATATATATATATATATACATATATTTATATATATATATATATATATATATATATATACACAGTAAATATACTATTTACTGTGCGCGCGCACACACACACATAAATATACATACTTAAATATATTTAATATATATATATATATATATATATATATATATATATATATATATATATATATATATATATATATATATATATATATATATATATATATATATATATAAGGGACAGCGTGGCGCAGTGGAAGAATGGCCGTGCGCGACCCGAGGGTCCCTGGTTCAATCCCCACCTAGTACCAACCTCGTAATGTCCGTTGTGTCCTGAGCAAGACACTTCACCCTTGCTCCTGATGGGTGCTGGTTAGCGCCTTGCATGGCAGCTCCCTCCATCAGTGTGTGAATGTGTGTGTGAATGGGTAAATGTGGAAGTAGTGTCTAAGCGCTTTGAGTACCTTGAAGGTAGAAAAGCGCTATACAAGTACAACCCATTTATCATTTATATATATATATATATATATATATATATATATATATATATATATATATATATATATATATATATATATATATATATATATATATATTTAAGTATGTATATTTATGCGTGTGTGCGTGCGTGTTCTTCAGCAGCAGCAGCCACTACCTCAGAGTGCATTTGTGTTTTCTCGCTCTGGAAAATTTCCCACAGGTGCACCAACCTGTCTGCTACTTAATTGCTTGCATTGATAGGACTGGACATCTGCTTTACATGAAAGCAGCATCTTCTACATCCTCAGAGAATGGACCAATGAGACAAACATGGAGCCTATTCTTGCTCCACCATTCCTTTTTCGGGGCCCCTGTGATTACATGACCTCAGCCCGGCCACCACTGCCAAAGATTGTGTGTGTGTGTATTTTTGTCACTTTTTGTGGGCCTGCGTCTACTTGTGTGTGACTAAAATCCAGACCTAGCGACGGGATTGGACTTCTTCGGCACATCTGTTTGTGATTGGCAGGAGAAAAAAGGGTCCCTGTGTTCTGGGAACTGGCGGCAAAAAGTGATCCAGTGGAAGGCTGGAGAACTGGGAAGAAACAACCCTTCCCCACTTTTCCTGGCTCCTTGTCATAATCCCACTGCAAAGCCCCATGGCATCCGGTTTTCTCAATTTTTTTTATGAACCGTGCTCCCCTTGCCTCCTTTTCAATATAAACAATCTGCCAGGTAGCTCCATTACTAGTAGTGCAACTTCCTGTGTCTGGGATAATGATGCCCCTGGGGGCGAGTATCCTGCTTGCTCATATTGCCACCTTAGCCCAAGTGCAAGGGGGAAATTGCTCCGGGCGAGCAGTGTATTGAAAGGCATTTCACAGCTGCTGCTAAAATTGGTTATTCCTGCACGCGCTTGATGAAGTTTAAGCCCGGCGAGGTCTCGGACCGGAGGTGGCGCTCCGCTGATCTGCTGTGACAGAAACGACCAGGCGTGACCAGGAATGGCGGCAATTAAAAAAAAAAAAGTTAGGCCTGCCTGGGCCTGGCTTCGGTCATGTGGATGGGTGTTCCTTTGCCAAGGTGCTGCTTTAACCCTCGAGGCACCTTCCAAACCAACAAACCAACACTTCAGGTCACAAAACCATAAAAGTATTAATATTTTAAAAAATCTTTCCAACTACATAGTTGGTTTTGTTTAGTGTTTTACAAAATATTCAATATTTACCAACGATGAGGTGCATAGTGGAATATTTGGAACACTGTGTTGAAACGTTTACCTGACACATGAAACGTGACAAATGGGGGGGGGGGGGGGTTGCACTATCCACTTTAGCCGCCAGACGGCAGAGTGTTGACAAACTTAAAATGAGTTTTGTGGCAATTCCAACTTTGACCACAGCGTCAGTTGCTACATAGAGTGGCGCTTTCCATCAACCTTTTTAAACGAACTGCATTGAGATCCACCCAGGAATGGGGCCATTTGAGTTCCTTCCCTACTGTAATAATTGATAACAGAATCAAAACGGCTTGCATTTTGGAGCGATTTGTAGTTCCTTATACGTTTTTGTCTGTTACACTTTTCCCATTTTTAAAACAATAATACAGTAGTGCCCTAACTTAAGAGTGTCTTGAGATAAGACCTGTATTTGAGTTTCAAGCAAAAATTTGAGCGACAAGCATCTCCGCCATGAGTTGGTGTTGCAAATGCCACGGTGAACCCAATAAGATAACATTTGCTATTACACGCTAATTATCCGCTTACAGCTAAGGATGGACATAACTTTGTTTTCCAAGCATGGGAAGTAAAGAAGTGCGTGTTAAGGACAGTGCTGAGCAGAAAAAGTGGATGATATTTACTGAAATAAAGAAATAAATCATCAAAAACATGACAGTGTTTGTAGCTATTGAATTTGGCGAAGTGTATCACTGCTAGTCTGCACCATACTGAAGCAAATTGAGACTAACGCTAGCCAAGAATGTTAAAATAATATCTAAACGTCAGACATTTATCCATGAAAATATGAATAAGCTGCAGATGGTGTGTTTTATGGAGAAGCCCCTCCAAAGTCCACTCTCCATAGTTAATGCTGCACATTATTATTACATTACGGCATAAAATGACTGTTGTTGTTTATACTACATTCTCTTGTATTGTTTTCCAAACAATATTATCATCTAATATTTCTATTTTTAAAAGGCATGTTAACATTGCCAATGGGCTGTGTTGAGTGTTTTGAGTCAAAGAACCAATGAATCTTGTAAGTTGATGTACTACTCGAGGTGGGAATCTTTGGGCACCTCACGATTCGATTACGATTACAATTCAGAAGCTACGATTCGATTAAAAATCGATTATTTGATGCATCTTTAATGTATTTCTGTTTGTTTTTTTTATCACTAAATAAGTGTTTATCACTTACAACTTTAAAAAACAGTGCATTTATAATAAGAAACAGTTAAATTAATTCCCACATTTATTAAATTAATTAAACAGGAACACAAGAACCCTAAAAAAAGGAGCTGGTCGGATCTCTCTGTGAGGTGGCTCCCGGCAGTCAGCCATATTTTAGAACTGTCTGCATTACTTTATTTCCAATAAATAAATTGATTATCAATTATTGACGTTTACGAATTCTATAATCGTCCATGTCCAAATTACGATGCATCTCAAAATCTATTATTTCCCCCCCTCTAGGTACTACTGTAAAAAACACATCTTGGACAGGTTTCATACAAGTGAAACTGAGCCATAGGCTGAGAATCAAAACAATGGAATGAGCAGAATGTACAGGTTTGATTCCTATGGGCTACGAGTCAGCGGCATCGGTCCGCTCCTCCCCTGTGCCAACAGGCCGCTAATTGAAATGAAGCGTGTGTGTTTAGCCCTGCGAACCTTCAGCCTGGTTTGCTTGGACTCACAGACTGTTAAAGCGGAGAATTTGATGTGTTCTGTTATTGTGTCTTTAGGGCTGGGGGACTATTTGCCATCCCTATTAAGCAGGCTGACTGGTGGCTGGGCAGCACGCCTGGATGGCTGCGTGGGTATTCTCACTTTGTGTGTGCGTGTGTGTGTGCGTGTGCACGTGCGTGTGTGGACGCCTGAGGCCAGGATGCTGCTGTTTTGTTTTTTACGAATGCCTCACATCTAGTGACCCTCACCGGTGTAATGACTTTGAGGTTAATTCCCCAGGAATGGTGTGGCCCTCACAGGGTATAAATGAGGAGAATATTCTATTTCACTTTCAGGGCAATACTACAGAAAGTAAACATGGCTATGCTTTAGAGTAGTTCGCGTACAGCTTGCACAGCATAATTATTTTACACAACAATCATTGTCTAAGTCAGACCTGGGCAAATTAAGGCCTAGGGACATTCCCAGAAATGTTTTTTGATCTTTAAGATCGAAACTGTAACTGCCATTATGATGTGCAGTGATGTTTTCAAATGACCGTAAGTCTTGAACTGTACAAAGTATTCCAATGGTTGGAATCTGCGCTTTTGCATGATATACTAGTTACTATGGTAATCTAATTAGTTACTATGGTAATCTACGTCACAGCAGCTCAGACGAGGCACCAAGCAGTGTGGGTGGTGAGCGACCAACCTGAAATGCGGGTGTCGGGGACATATGCGGAAATAGATTTTTTACAACAAAGTTCTAAAGCTTTGTGATACATCAGATGTATCAGATTTTAGGTGTTTTTGTTTTTGTTTGTTTGTTTGTTGCATTTTTGTTGCGTTTGCTTGATTGATCAATTGAGAGGGGGTGTGACGTTCATATGTTGTCAAAAGAGATCGGCCGATAAATGAGTTAAAATGTCCATCCATCCATCCATCTTCTTCCGCTTATCCGAGGTCGGGTCGCGGGGGCAGCAGCCTAAGCAGGGAAGCCCAGACTTCCCTCTCCCCAGCCACTTCGTCCAGCTCCTCCCGGGGGATCCCGAGGCGTTCCCAGGCCAGCCGGGAGACATAGTCTTCCCAACGTGTCCTGGGTCTTCCTCGTGGCCTCCTACCGGTCGGACATGCCCTAAACACCTCCTTAGAGAGGCGCTCGGGTGGCATCCTGACCAGATGCCCGAACCACCTCATCTGGCTCCTCTCGATGTGGAGGAGCAGCGGCTTTACTTTAAGCTCCCCCCGGATGGCAGAGCTTCTCACCCTATCTCTAAGGGAGAGCCCCGCCACCCGGCGGAGGAAACTCATTTCGGCCGCTTGTACCCGTGATCTTGTCCTTTCGGTCATAACCCAAAGCTCATGACCATAGGTGAGGATGGGAATGTAGATCGACCGGTAAATTGAGAGCTTTGCCTTCCGGCTCAGATCCTTCTTCACCACAACGGATCGATACAGCGTCCGCATTACTGAAGACGCCGCACCGATCCGCCTGTCGATCTCACGATCCACTCTTCCCTCACTCGTGAACAAGACTCCGAGGTACTTGAACTCCTCCACTTGGGGCAAGATCTCCTCCCCAACCCGGAGATGGCACTCCATCCTTTTCCGGGCGAGAACCATGGACTCGGACTTGGAGGTGCTGATTCTCATCCCAGTCGCTTCACACTCAGCTGCGAACCGATCCAGTGAGAGCTGAAGATCCTGGCCAGATGAAGCCATCAGGACCAAATCATCTGCAAAAAGCAGAGACCTAATCCTGCAGCCACCAAACCGGATCCCCTCAACGCCTTGACTGCGCCTAGAAATTCTGTCCATAAAAGTTATGAACAGAATCGGTGACAAAGGGCAGCCTTGGCGGAGTCCAACCCTCACCGGAAACGTGTCCGACTTAGTGCCGGCAATGCGAACCAAGCTCTGACACTGATCATACAGGGAGCGGACCGCCACAATCAGACAGTCCGAAACCCCATACTCTCTGAGCACTCCCCACAGGACTTCCCGAGGGACACGGTCGAATGCCTTCTCCAAGTCCACAAAGCACATGTAGACTGGTTGGGCAAACTCCCATGCACCCTCAAGGACCCTGCCGAGAGTATAGAGCTGGTCCACAGTTCCACGACCAGGACGAAAACCACACTGTTCCTCCTGAATCCGAGGTTCGACTATCCGGCGTAGCCTCCTCTCCAGTACACCTGAATAGACCTTACCGGGAAGGCTGAGGAGTGTGATCCCACGATAGTTAGAACACACCCTCCAGTTCCCCTTTTTAAAGAGAGGAACCACCACCCCGGTCTGCCAATCCAGAGGTACTGCCCCCGATGTCCACGCGATGCTGCAGAGTCTTGTCAACCAAGACATCCCCACAGCATCCAGAGCCTTAAGGAACTCCGGGCGGATCTCATCCACCCCCGGGGCCTTGCCACCGAGGAGCTTTTTAACTACCTCAGCAACCTCAGCCCCAGAAATAAGAGAGCCCACCACAGATTCCCCAGGCACTGCTTCCTCATAGGAAGACGTGTTGGTGGGATTGAGGAGGTCTTCGAAGTATTCCCTCCACCGATCCACAACTTCCGCAGTCGAGGTCAGCAGAACACCACCCGCACCATACACGGTGTTGGTAGTGCACTGCTTCCCCTTCCTGAGGCGGCGGATGGTGGTCCAGAATCGCTTCGAAGCCGTCCGGAAGTCGTTTTCCATGGCTTCCCCGAACTCCTCCCATGTCCGAGTTTTTGCCTCCGCGACCGCTGAAGCCGCACACCGCTTGGCCTGTCGGTACCTGTCCGCTGCCTCAGGAGTCCCATGAGCCAAAAGAACCCGATAGGACTCCTTCTTCAGCTTGACGGCATCCCTCACCGCCGGTGTCCACCAACGGGTTCTAGGATTACCGCCACGACAGGCACCAACTACCTTGCGGCCACAGCTCCAATCAGCCGCCTCGACAATAGAGGTGCGGAACATGGTCCACTCGGACTCAATGTCCAGCACCTCCCTCGTGACATGTTCAAAGTTCTTCCGGAGGTGGGAATTGAAACTCTCTCTGACAGGAGACTCTGCCAGACGTTCCCAGCAAACCCTCACAATGCGTTTGGGCCTGCCAGGTCTGTCCGGCATCCTCCCCCACCATCGCAGCCAACTCACCACCAGGTGGTGATCGGTAGAAAGCTCCGCCCCTCTCTTCACCCGAGTGTCCAAAACATGAGGCCGCAAATCCGATGACACAACTACAAAGTCGATCATAGAACTGCGGCCTAGGGTGTCTTGGTGCCAAGTGCACATATGGACACCCTTATGCTTGAACATGGGGTTCGTTATGGACAATCCGTGACGGGCACAAAAGTCCAATAACAAAACACCACTTGGGTTCAGATCCGGGCGGCCATTCTTCGCAATCACGCCTCTCCAGGTTTCACTGTCGTTGCCAATATGAGCATTGAAGTCCCCCAGTAGAACGAGGGAATCACCCGGGGGAGCACTCTCAAGTACTCCCTCGAGTGAATCCAAAAAGGGTGGGTACTCTGAGCTGCTGTTTGGCGCGTAAGCGCAAACAACAGTCAGGACCCGTCCCCCCACCCGAAGGCGGAAGGAAGCTACCCTCTCGTCCACCGGGTTGAACTCCAACATGCAGGCTCTGAGCCGGGGGGCAACAAGAATTGCCACCCCAGCCCGTCGCCTCTCACTGCTGGCAACGCCAGAGTGGAAGAGAGTCCAGCCCCTCTCGAGAGAACTGGTTCCAGAGCCCTTGCTGTGCGTCGAGGTGAGTCCGACTATATCCAACCGGAACTTCTCTACCTCGCGCACTAGCTCAGGCTCCTTCCCCCCCAGCGAGGTGACGTTCCACGTCCCAAGAGCTAGCTTCTATAGCCGAGGATCGGACCGCCAAGTGCCCTGCCTTCGGCTACCGCCCAGCTCACATTGCACCCGACCTCTATGGCCCCTGCTATGGGTGGTGAGCCCATTGGAGGGGGGACCCACGTTGCCTCTTCGGGCTGTGCCCGGCCGGGTCCCATGGGGACAGGCCCGGCCACCAGGCGCTCGCCATCGTGCCCCAACTCCGGGCCTGGCTCCGGAGGGGGGCCCCGGTGACCCGCGTCCGGGCGAGGGAAATCTGAGTCTCGGTTCTTGCATTTCCATAGAAGTCTTCGAGCTGCTCTTTGTCTGATCCCTCACCTAGGACCTGTTTGTCTTGGGAGACCCTACCAGGGGGCATGGAAGCCCCCGGACAACATAGCTCCTAGGATCATTGGGACACGCAAACTCCTCTACCACGTTAAGGTGGCAGCTCAGAGAGGAGGAGTTAAAATGTAATATCGGAAATTATCGGTATCGTTTTTTTTATTATCGGTATCGGTTTTTTTTTAATGTTTTTTTTCCCTCAGCCTTCTTGGTAAAGTTTATTCAGGTGTACTGGAGAGTAGGCTACGCCGGATAGTCGAACCTCGGATTCAGGAGGAACAGTGTGGTTTTCGTCCTGGTCGTGGAACTGTGGACCAGCTCTATACTCTCGGCAAGGTCCTTGAGGGTGCATGTGAGTTTGCCCAACCAGTCTACATGTGCTTTGTGGACTTGGAGAAGGCATTCGATCGTGTCCCTCCTGTGGAGAGTGCTCAGAGCGTATGGAGTATCGGACTGTCTGATTGTGGCGATCCGCTCCCTGTATGATCAGTGTCAAAACTTGGTCCGCATTGCTGGCAGTAAGTCGGACACGTTTCCAGTGAGGGTTGGACTCCGCCAAGCCTTTGTCACTGATTCTGTTCATAACCTTTATGGACAGAATTTCTAGGTGCAGTCAAGGCGTTGAGGGGATCCGGTTTGGTGGCTGCAGGATTAGGTCTCTGCTTTTTGCAGATGATGTGGCCCTGATGGCTTCATCTGGCCAGGATCTTCAGCTCTCACTGGATCGGTTCGCAGCCGAGTGTGAAGCGACTGGGATGAGAATCAGCACGTCCATGTCCGAGTCCATGGTTCTCGCCCGGAAAAGGGTGGAATGCCATCTCCGGGTTGGGGAGGAGACCCTGCCCAAAGTGGAGGAGTTCAAGTACCTCGGAGTCTTGTTCACGAGTGAGGGAAGAGTGGATCGTGAAATTGACAGGCGGCGGCATCTTCAGTAATGCGGGTGCTTTATCTATCCGTTGTGGTGAAGAAGGAACTGAGCCGGAAGGCAAAGCTCTTAATTTACTGGTCGATCTACGTTCCCATCCTCACCTAAAGTCATGAGCTTTGGGTTATGACTGAAAGGACAAGATCACGGGTACAAGCGGCCGAAATGAGTTTCCTCCGCCGGGTGGCGGGACTCTCCCTTAGAGATAGGGTGAGAAGCTCTGTCATCCGGGGGGAGCTCAAAGTAAAGCCGCTGCTCCTCCACATCGAGAGGAGCCAGACGAGGTGGTTCGGGCATCTGGTTAGGATGCCACCCGAACGCTTCCCTAGGGAGGTGTTTAGGGCACGTCCAACCGGTAGGAGGCCACAGGGAAGACCCAGGACACGTTGGGAAGACTATGTCTCCCGGCTGGCCTGGGAACGCCTCGGGATCCCCCGGGAAGAGCTGGACGAAGTGGCTGGGGAGAGGAAAGTCTGGGCTTCCCTGCTTCGGCTGCTGCCCCCGCGACCCGACCCGGATAAGCGGAAGAAGATGGATGGATGTTTTTTTTTTATTAAACCAACATAAAAAACACAAGATACACTTACAATTAGTGCACCAACCCAAAAAAACTCCCTTCCCCATTTACACTCATTCACACTCATTCACACAAAAGGGTCGTTTCTTTCTGTTATTAATATTCTGGCTACTACATTATATATCAATTTATATCAATACAGTCTGCAAGGGATACAGTCCGTAAGCACACATGATTGTGCGTGCTGCTGGTCCACTAATAGTACTAACCTTTAACAGTTAATTTTACTAATTTTCATTAATTACTAGTTTCTATGTAACTGTTTTTATATTGTTTTACTTTATTTATCTTATTTTATTTTATAAATTCTTTTTAAAAGTACCTTATCTTCACCATACCTGGTTGTCCAAATTAGGCATAATAATGTGTTAATTCCATGACTGTATATATCGGTTGATATCGGTATCGGTTGATATCGGTATCGGTAATTAAAGAGTTGGACAATATCGGAATATCGGATATCGGCAAAAAGCCATTATCGGACATCCTTAGTTGTCAATATTCAGTGTTTTATCGTTCATAGTTAATATTGTAAATCCCACATTCTTTATTTTCATGTACATTCTGGGTGTCTCATTGAGTAAAAAAAATAAAAAATTATATTCCGTTTTCAAGGCAGTCTGTCATAACGTTTTTAGCATTGAATCAGACATTATTGTGAGGTTTTGTATTAGTGTTCGTAAAAATCCGATATACCGCCACCCAGACACATTTTTTTTCTCTAAATTTGGCCCCCCGAGTCAATATAATTGCCCAGGCCTGGTCTATGTAGTGAGTCGACAAGCGAGTTGCATGTTAATTGTGTCATGCCTGTACGGTCCAGCATGGTGGTAGTAGTCAGGGGCTGCATGAGTGCTGCTGTCACTGGTGGAGCTGTGGTTTAGGGAAACATGTACTGTGGCAACAGGAAACAAAGCAACACAGCCTTTATTGGCAAAATAGTGAGCTGCAAGATAATTGTGTATCTTGCCTGCGGTCAATCATGTTGATTTGGTCCGGGGTTCTGCACGAGTGCTGCTGTGCAACGGGTGGAAAATGAGTTCCATGCTAAAGTAGTCTAAAAATTGTCGTTTGAGGTGTCATTTTTATAAGTTGTGGTGCATGGTTTGAATAAAAATGCTGCTTAAGATGTCTTCTTCCACTGTTGATAACGTTCAAAAGTGTTTCTTGGCGAATAACACATCGTCTTCATCTTCTTGAGTGCCATTCTCCTTCCTGCATGTAACACGCTGGTGATCTGATTCATCCTTTCTGATGGGATTTTATAAAATGCCAATAATCCAGCAGCACTGCAAGCAGCGTCTGTTTCTTCCTCTCACTCTGCCTCGTTCATGGATTTCTAAGGCTAAAAATAATTTCAACCAAAAATGGTTGAAAAGCCGCAAGGGTGTTTTTGCTTTATTTTTTTCCCCCCTCACTGACTCTCAAGTCATCGCTTAAAAAACGTCTAAGGTTGCCATCGCTGGCAAAAAGCAAGAAGCGTGGAATTACACGGTCACAATCTGGCCATCGGGAGATTGAAATGGCCATTTCCTTGGCGCATTAAGTGATTTGCAGGGCAGCGTTTGAGTGGGATTGTTCGTCATCTATTTGCATGACATTTCTCAAGATGGAGATGTTAAGCACTGTCATCTGCTGCGCTTTTTCCGCCTCTCCTCATGACACTGTCAGAGAAGTTGTGCCCGTCAATACATGAAAAGGTCTTCTTCTGAAGCCACAGGTGGGTAGCAACGCCCTACATTTACTCCGTTACATTTACTTCAGTAACTTTATGGATAAATTGTACTTGCCAGAGTTTTTTTTTATGTAACATGACTATTTTTGAGAAGAAGAAATGGTACTTTTACTCCGTTACATTGAGTTTTATTTTGATCGTTACATATATTTATATCCCAATTATTTATAAATAAATGGTAAATGGTAAATGGTTATAATTGTATAGCGCTTTTTTACATTTTTAAGGAACTCAAAGCGCTTTGACACTATTTCCACATTCACCCATTCACACACACATTCACACGCTGATGGCGTGTGAATGTGTGTGTCGCTTAATCAATATAATTATCGATCAAGGCTTGCAAAAAGTTTTTATTATTATTTTTATTTTTATTTTTTCTTCATATACCTTAATTTAAAAAGTTCAACATTTAAAAATACAAATATGAACAATGATAATTAAAACAAAAGGTGGGTCAATATGCCTTTTATTTTTATTTTTTGTATGCCTTTATTTATAAAGTTTAACATTTACAAAGAAACACATGAACAATATCAACCAAAACAAGTGCAAAAATAGTACAATACAGCGCCAGGGGGCTGTACTCTCAATAAAGCAACCACAGTAGAATGCAAAGAAATTATTTTTTTTAATGATAAAAAAATCAAATATTGGGTATTGAGAACCTTACATTTATGAATTTAAAATAGTATAATCAGGTTGCAAAGGTAAAATTCCTGCAAAGACGTATTTTTATGTCATGACTCTGTTTGACCTATCCAACGTAAGCAGTAGTGACATTTGATTCCATTTCACCAATCAAACAAGCACAAAGTACACCTATAGGAAGCTGAAATATGTCAGTATTTTATACAATATATGATAAAATAGAGACCTACTTGTTTAATAAGTGTCAGAATGTTCCCAAAGAAAACACTTAAATTACGTGACATGACACCAGCACATCCCGGCTGTTTGAGACAACTGCTGAACAGAAACCTCCTAAAACAGCTGACTAAAAAAAATATATTTTTGTATGTCTCTAATGATCCTAAAAACCACAAGGTTCATTTAAACACATTAAAACATTACCAACAACATCAAAAAGAAGTGGAAAGTCGTACTTACACTATATTGCCAAAAGTATTTGGCCATTCAACCAAATGATCAGAATCAGGTGTCCTAATCACTTGGCCCGGCCACAGGTGTATAAAATCAAGCACTTAGGCATGGAGACTGTTTCTACAAATATTTGTGAAAGAATGGGCCATTCTCAGGAGCTCAGTGATTTCCAGCGTGGAACTGTTATACGATGCCACCTGTGCGACAAATCCAGTCGTGAAATTTCCTCGTTGCCAGGAGAACGCTACATTTTGGACTGCATTGTGCCAAGTGTGAAATTATGGAGAAATTATGGTGTGGGGTTGTTTTTCAGGAGTTGGGCTTGGCCCCTAACTTCCAGTGAAAGGAACTTTGAATGCTTCAGGATACCAAAAATGTTGGACTATTCCATGCTCCCAACCTTGTGGGAACAGTTTGGAGCGGGCCCCTTCCTCTTTCAACATGAGCAAGGTCCATAAAGACATGGATGACAGAGTCTGGTGTGGATGAACTTGACTGGCCTGCACAGAGTCTTGACCTGAACCCGATAGAACACCTTTGGGATGAATTAGAACGGAGACTGAGAGCCAGGCCTTCTCAACCAACATCAGTGTGTGACCTCACCAATGCGCTTTTGGAAGAATGGTCGAACATTTCTATAAACACACTCCCCAACCTTGTGGATAGCCTTCCCAGAAGAGTTGAAGCTTTAATAGCCGCAAAAGGTGGACCGACATCATATTGAACCCTATGGATTAGGAATGGGATGGCACTTCAAGTTCATATGTGAGTCAAGGCAGGTGGCCAAATACTTTTGGCAATATAGTGTATCCGTTAGATCCGTAGTTTTAAAGTTACTACTGCTAGCTTATTAGCATGTAGCATTATCTTTTTCTATTGTATTTACATCTAACATGGCTAAACAAGCTGAAATGACCACAATCACCCCCTAGTGTATGAGAGAGTGTAAAAAGTCACATGATGTCACACAAGGCAGCGAAAAAATATTATATTACTTTCAAACTATCCTAGTCAAGTCCGTTGTGTCCTTGGGCAAGACACTTCACCCTTGCTCCTGATGGCAGCTCCCGCCATCAGTATGTGAATGGGTGAATGTGGAAATACTGTCAAAGCGCTTTGAGTACCTTGAAGGTAGAAAAGCGCTATACAAGTATAACCCATTTATCATTTATTTATCATTATATCATCTGTGTCAGTAGAAATGTTCACATTTCAGCTTACAGGAATTCTACTTCCAACTAGAGAAAACATTTTGAAGTAAAATGTAAATGGATTTTAATATTTTACACACACACACACACACACACACACACACACACACACACACACACACACACACACACACACACACACACACACGCACACAAATTATTTATTACCTACTTGAGACCTCCGAAAAAATGCCTTCCTCTATAGGACCACCCTTTCTAGTTATATAAAGATTTGTATTTATAACATTAATAATATATAAAAAATATGCACATAAAAAAGGTAAGCTTTTCGTTAATTTATTTATTTATTTATTTTTTGTTTGTAATTGATTTTTAATCTTCTTTATTTACTTCACGTTATTACAGTATGTCTCTTTATAAAAAAAAAAAATTTTTTTATATTTTTACTTTTGGCTAAAGGGGGCACATTTCAATTTCTTACACACACTTATTACATATGTTGGCCAGAGGGGGAGCACTTCTAATTTTAAACACACACTTGTTATTTCATATGTTAACCAGAGGGGGAGCACTGTTAAAACCGGCACACAGTCAAATTGAAAAATCCCTCCTTTTTTAATTGTAGTCCAATAACCATAAAAAAAATACTACTAAACAAATCAGAAGTTACTTAACACTTAAGTAGTTGTTACTTATTTACTCTTACTCAAGTAATTATTTTGTTGACTATTTTTACTTAAGCCATTGGTTTGGTGTGTTGTTCTTTTCATCACTTCTGGTTTTGAGGTAACGTTAGTATTTTGTTGCATTTTAACATAGTGTCTGTGCTGTTCTTCATGCACGTGTCTTAGAGGGACAGAACAGATTGCACCCGTTCAAGTCGCTAGTAACGACTCGCTTGCAGCACTTTTTTGCAGATTACCGTTGTTCGGTCGGTTTCTGATATTTTTAAACCAAACCAAATCCAAACAAAGGAGCTCATCTTCTCTCTTTTTGTATCCAATCACTTTTCGGGTTTTGGTGGTGTAGGCTCCATTGTGTTCTCCGTCTGTGCTAGCCAGTGACTTGCAGTCAGGGGAGGCAGGTGAGGCGGGGCCTCACGTGCCATCATGGAAAGAAAAAAAATGTAAAAAGAAAAAAAATTAATTAAATTGTTATATGTATCCAGTGATTATACTATAAACTTATTTTCCATTTAACTTCACCAGTTTTAGATTATTTTTGTTCAAAATCGCTGAATTTTCACATTTGCCGTTCAAATACTGAGAGGAGACTTGCGGAGAGTCACCAGCCAGTTGAGCCTCGCCGTTGATTGCGCAATGACTCGGCTAACTGCTGGCCTGCTGTGCAGTGAGACCGTATTGCTATATGAATTATATTATAAATTTCCATAGTTTAGTTAGCTGAGGTATATAATGTACAGTGTATTTTGTCAACAACTGTATGTGTGTAACGTATTTCTTGTGCTGAGCAATAATAAAACGGCTGCGAAGACGCACTGGGTGAGGCTCGCAGTAATCCCACCTCCTGGTGGTAGAGGGCGCTAGTGATCCCAGAGATCATTCTTGCGACTACTCGGCTGCAGAATAAGTGACAACAAGCAGCAACAGTTAGCGATCGTTTATTTTTTCCTCTCGCCTGGACTTTTAACATGGAGGATTACATATCTAGAATAAAACAGTTTTCTAAACTGGACTTTCAATCGAAGCAGGAGGTAATACTTAAAGGAAGATCTCCATCGAGTCAGAGAGACTTTTAAAACTGAAGAAAGATAAGGAAGACTTCTATAAACAAGTTATCGATGCTTTTGTTCAGAAGGAGCGGCACATGGACTTCATTTATAAGTAAAGGTAAGACCATAATAAAGTTTTTTTTATTAAATGTGCTTTTTTGTGTGCTACAGTTTGTATGTGTAAAGTTAAAGTTAAGTTAAAGTACCAATGATTGTCACACACACTAGGTGTGGTGACATTTGTCCTCTGCATTTGACCCATCCCCTTACTCACCCCCTGGGAGGTGTGGGGAGCAGTAGGCAGCAGCGGCGCCGCGCCCGGGAATCATTTTTGGTGATTTAACCCCCAATTCCAACCCTTGATGCTGAGTGTCAAGCGGGGAAGAATGCTGGTATGAGCTTTTAAACATAACCCGTTAACTGCTGCCAATCAAATGGTGAATAAGATGCTCTTTAGGGTTCATATGTTTGTAAATCTGACTGTGATGAAGTCAGTGCCTCACCAGCCATGAACCTCACCGCACGTCACTGGTGCTAGCAGCAGACTTACATTGTTACCATCCATGTCTCTGCTGTCTCTCGCCATAAAGTTCTTTCACGTGACCTAAACATTTTGTCACAAAGTAGCAACAGCTGCAGTCACATTAACCACAGCCCAGACGTACAAATACAATACAAACAATAGAGAATGTTATCGTACGATAGACATATTTATGTCTTAGAACGATATATATATCATTATACCGCACAGCATTTTGTCTAACGGTACGCCATAATCACTGTTCAACGTAGAGGGGAGATCTTTCTTGAATTCAGTAGTCTTTCTCACCTTCTTTATCAAAGTGCTGGCACTCGCAACTTTCTTTGGTCCCATTGTGGATTAGTTTGCATACATACTTAACTAAAAAGCACTCAGACTGACTCACCAAGGCATGGGATTATTTGTTTGGACAGTCAGTTTGTTTTGCGCCTAGTTTGGCCCTACAATAATCGAGTCGGTTTAGGAAAACTGGGGCAAGATTCCGGTGAAAACTTTTGTAGGAAACGGAATTATGCATAAAGTGGGGTGTTTGTTTTTGTTTTTTCCAATTTACTTATTTATGTCCATCCATCCATTTCTACCGCTTGTCCCTTTTGGGGTCGCGGGGGGTGCTGGAACCTATCTCAGCTGCATTCGGGCGGTAGGCGGGGTACACCCTGGACAATTCGCAGAATTTGCTTATTCAATTATTAATATTATTATATTTTGTTACTTGTTGGGGGGAGCATTTGATGTATTTTGGACCTTTCCTGTCAATTGTTTGACTGCAAACCCAATAAAAAACAAAAAACAAAAAAAAACGAAGTACCACTGTATTGATGAAGTGAAGTGAATTATATTTATATAGCGCTTTTCTCTAGTGACTCAAAGCGCTTTACATAGTGAAACCCAATATCTAGTTACAATTAAACCAGTGTGGGTGGCACTGGGAGCAGGTGGGTAAAGTGTCTTGCCACACAACGGCAGTGACCAGGATGGTGGAAGTGGGGATTGAACCTGGAACTCTCAAGTTGCTGGCACGGCCACTCTACCAACTGAGCTATGCCGCCCATTGATATAATGTTGCAAACATTATATGGATCTAAAAATATCCTAAAATTTTCTTGAAAAATTTTAACTTCAAAAGTATCTGTGTCTCAGTGGGTAGCAACTAGGCCTGTATTTACTTGGTATCGGATCGTTAGCAACACTTGCAGTATCGCCCACCCACTGTTTCCATGACTATTTAATACATCTGTTTAGTTTCTTGTTTGACTTTGCTGTCATTTGTATTTTGTGAGCATTGGCATTCAAAGTGTGACTTTAACGAGATGTGAGGCAGGGGAAACTTGAAGTTGTATTCCAACTTACGGCTGCAGCACTTTGTGGCGTAAACTGATGAGAGCGCTGTCACTTGTTATCTGGCTCGGTCCACGCGGCAAAGATGGTTACGTAATAGCATGGCCGCTTTATCTCTCCCCCAGCACTGATTGCATTCGAGAATCGAATGAGACAGATATTCTTTAATGGAAGAAGGAGCCGATAGAGATTGGCGCAATGAAATGTGAATGTCACATGACGCAAGGTCCCACTCACATGCACGTGACCCACTGTTCCCCCAAAAGTCATAAAATCAGTATTTTCTGGAAAAGCAGTCCTCAAAATTTAGCAACACTTAATTTTGGCATCTGTAAAATACTGTTTTACTTCTTATTCAGCTCTTGTTGTGTGATGATAGCCATAGAACAGGAAATGGAACAAAGGAAAATGATCTGGCTGCTCATACAAATGAATCAACATAACTGTTTAATTATGCACATTCTAATAGAAACAGTGTATACCCAAAGTGTGATAGAGCATGAAATTGATCAAACAAAATGTAAATGTTTTATTTTTCTTAAATCTCACAGCCAACAATGCGGATTATCAATTTCTTAAAGTACACAGCAGGCGCAAAATGGTTCTTTTTAATATGGCAATCCTGATAAAACACCATTAAGTGACAGTATCCTTTTTTTAAAAACCTATCTGTTTTGTTGTTGTTGTTGTCAGGCCTCTTCAAAAGCGGAATAATTTTATTTTCATTTACCGGTAGTTCTTTTTAGCAGCGGTCAACTTCTCCACACACTATTTTGAGAAATCAGTTAAGTTGTCACTTACTGTAAAACGTGTGCCTGTACAGTTAATAAAATGTTTTATGAAAACTAATATATCAATTAATCATACTTGAGTTCATATTGATTTTAATTGTGAATATGTATTGAGACAGCCTTGCTGTCAACACTCTGGTTTTTCCAACTCCTTTTTAGACTTGTGACAGTCTAAGTTGTGTTTTGTAATTGTATTGTGTTATTTATATTTTAATTTTTACATTTATTTTGTTGTATTTTTTTTGCTGTGTATACGCTTACATATATACATGGGAGTGTGTGCATGTATATACAGTATGTATATATATATATGTGTGTGTGTATGTATGTATATACTGTATATGTATGTATATATATATATATATATGTATACATGTGTATGTATATACAGTGGCGATCAAAAGTTTACATACACTTGTAAAGAACCTAATGTCATGGCTGTCTTGAAACATACAGCAATGTTAATATTTGGTTACATGTCCCTTGGCAAGTTTCACTGCAATAAGGCGCTTTTGGTAGCCATCCACAAGTTTCTGGTTGAATTTTTAACCACTCCTCTTGACAAAATTGGTGCAGTTCAACTAAATTTGTTGGTTTTCTGACATTGACTTGTTTCTTCAGCATTGTCCACGGGTTTAAGTCGGGACTTTGGGAAGGCCATTCTAAAATCTTCATTTTAGCCTCATTTAGCCATTCCTTTACCACTTTTGACGTGTGTTTAGGGTCATTGTCCTGTTGTGGCCAAACAGCTCAATTTTTGTTTCATCTGACCACATAACTTTCCTCCAGAAGGTCTAATCTTTGTCCATGTGATGTCAGATGAAACAAAAATTGAGCTGTTTGGCCACAATACCCAGCAATATGTTAGGAGGAGAAATGGTTAGGCCTTTAATCTCAGGAACACCAGGCCTACCGTCAAGCATGGTGGTGGTAGTATTATGCCCTGGGCCTGTTTTGCTGCCAATGGAACTGGTGCTTTACAGAGAGTAAATGGGACAATGAAAAAAGGAGGATGACCTCCAAATTCTTCAGGACAACCTAAAATCATCAGCCCGGAGGTTGGGTCTTGGGCGCAGTTGGGTGTTCCAACAGGACAATGACCCCAAACACACGTCAAAAGTGGTAAAGGAATGTCTAAATCAGGCTAGAATTAAGGTTTTAGAATGGCCTTCCCAAAGTAAACATGTGGACAATGCTGAAGAAACAAGTCAATGTCAGAAAACCAACACATTTAGTTGAACTGCACCAATTTTGTTAAGAGGAGTGGTCAAAAATTCAAGCAGAAGCTTGCCAGAAGCTTGTAGATGGCTACCAAAAGCGCCTTATTGCAGTGAAAGTTGCCAAGGGACATGTAACCAAATATTAACATTGCTGTATGTTTACTTTTGACCTAGCAGATTTGGTCACATTTTCAGTAGACCCATAATAAATTCATAAAATAACCAAATTTCATGAATGTTTTTTGTGACCAACAAGTACGTGCTCCAATCATTCTATCACAAAAAAATAAGAGTTGTAAAAATTATTGGAAACTCAAGACAGCCATGACATTATGTTCTTTACAAGTGTATGTACACTTTTGATTGTGACAGTATATACCGTATTTTTCGAAGTATAAGTCGCACCTGCCGAAAATACATAATAAAGAAGGAAAAAAACATATATAAATCGCACTGGAGCCCGGTCAAACTATGAAAAAAACTGCGACTTATAGTCCGAAAAACACGGTATATATGTATATATACAGGTAAAAGCCAGTAAATTAGAATATTTTGAAAAACTTGATTTATTTCAGTAATTGCATTCAAAAGGTGTAACTTGTACATTATATTTATTCATTGCACACAGACTGATGCATTCAAATGTTTATTTCATTTAATTTTGATGATTTGAAGTGGCAACAAATGAAAATCCAAAATTCCGTGTGTCACAAAATTAGAATATTACTTAAGGCTAATACAAAAAAGGGATTTTTAGAAATGTTGGCCAACTGAAAAGTATGAAAATGAAAAATATGAGCATGTACAATACTCAATACTTGGTTGGAGCTCCTTTTGCCTCAATTACTGCGTTAATGCGGCGTGGCATGGAGTCGATGAGTTTCTGGCACTGCTCAGGTGTTATGAGAGCCCAGGTTGCTCTGATAGTGGCCTTCAACTCTTCTGCGTTTTTGGGTCTGGCATTCTGCATCTTCCTTTTCACAATACCCCACAGATTTTCTATGGGGCTAAGGTCAGGGGAGTTGGCGGGCCAATTTAGAACAGAAATACCATGGTCCGTAAACCAGGCACGGGTAGATTTTGCGCTGTGTGCAGGCGCCAAGTCCTGTTGGAACTTGAAATCTCCATCTCCATAGAGCAGGTCAGCAGCAGGAAGCATGAAGTGCTCTAAAACTTGCTGGTAGACGGCTGCGTTGACCCTGGATCTCAGGAAACAGAGTGGACCGACACCAGCAGATGACATGGCACCCCAAACCATCACTGATGGTGGAAACTTTACACTAGACTTCAGGCAACGTGGATCCTGTGCCTTTCCTGTCTTCCTCCAGACTCTGGGACCTCGATTTCCAAAGGAAATGCAAAATTTGCATGTTTGGGTGATGGTTTGGGGTGCCATGTCATCTGCTGGTGTCGGGGGCCTTCTCCGCTCCGTAAAAGTGTCCATCTCTTTTTCTTTTTTTTCTTCTGTTGTGGCATATGCAGCAGGTGCCTGCTCGTTTTTCGTATGTGGGTAACAACATTTAACTATGTATATATATTTCCGAATTGGTTTAACTGCCACCCGCCTGAATCTATTTAAAATCTAATTTTTTTAAATTTCAATCGCCCGACCCGACCCGACCCGACCCGACCCGACCCGCTGATAAAATCTAATTTTTTTAAATTTCATCCGCCCAAATAGCGGATAATCCGCGGACTCCGCGGTTGTGCCCGCAAACCGCGCATCTCTAATGTGTGTATATATATGTGTATGTATGTATTAGAGTTGTATGGTATACCGGTACTAGTATAGTATTGCGGTACTAATGAATCAAAAACGGTACAAAACCTGTTTGAAAATTACCGGTTCTGTCTGTGTTGGCCGTGCGATGAGGTGGCGACTTGTCCAGGGTGTATCCTGCCTATGGCCCGAATGCAGCTGAGATAGTTCCAGCACCTCCCGCGACCCCGAATGGGACAAGCGGTAGAAAATGGATGGATGGATGGGTTCCCAATTTTTTATTTAATTATTATTTTTTTTAATGGGCATGACAGCGCGTCGTCACGTCGTGACATTGCTGGGTTTACGAGCGGAGGAGCATGTTCGGCAGCGCACAATCACAGAGTACTTACAAGCAGACAGTGTGTAGACACAAAAGGGCACGTTTTGGTCTAAAGACGATAAACACTGAAACGCCCTCAGGAAGAGGTGCTTTAAGGCATGGCTAGCTAACTAGCAGCTAACATCCATTTGCAGTCTGCAATGCTTCAGCTACTTCTAAATCACTAATTCTTGCCTCTATGGCGACAAATAAAGTGAGTTTCTTACAAGTATCATTATCACTGCAGGACGATGAATGGCTAAACATGCTTCACTACACACCGTGGGAGGATACATCAGCTCACCGGCGTCACCACTAACATAAGCTAGCGTGCCTGAAAGTAAACAAATGCCATGGGTAGATCTACACCTGACATCCACTGTAATGATACCAAGTGCAATAGCGTATCTAACAGATACTACTTTGATTACATTGATATTGTTTATCGTCACAAAATCTTTTTTCCTTTTTTAAAATTCCTATTATGTTTATAAACTCATTAAATATGTCACTGGACACATGAGGACTTTGAATATGACCAATGTATGATCCTGTAACTACTTGGTATCGGATCGATACCTAAATTTGTGATATCATCCAAAACTAATGTAAAATATCCAACAACAGAAGAATAAGTGATTATTCCATTTTAACAGAAGTGTAGATAGAACATGTTAAAACAGAAAATAACCAGATATTAACAGTAAATGAACAAGTGGATTAATAATACATTTTTACAGCTTGTCCTTTATCTTTTTGACAAAATAATAGAATGATAAATGACACAATTTGTTACTGCATACGTCAGCAGACTAAAAGACAAGTTGTCTGGTATGTTCATTATTTTATTTAAGGCCAAAATTGTTCTTCGATTGCAATCAGAAACATGTTTAATGTACTGTAAGATTTTTTATTAAATTAAAGCCAATAATAAAAAAAATGTTGTGGTCCCCTTTGTTTAGAAAAGTATCAAAGTATCGAAATACATTTTGGTACCGGTACCAAAATATTGGTATCGGGACAACCCTATTATGTATATGTGTGTATATATATATATATATATATATATATATATATATATATATATATATATATATATGTATGTATGTACATGTACATGTATATTTATGCGTATATATATATATGCATATGCGTGTATGTGTGTATGTATATAGTATAAAATGTAATGAAATATATGTACATGTACGACAATCATTTTAGTTATACCCCAGTGTGGACGCTTCAAAGGTGGCATTTTACCTTAAATCCTTTGTGCCATGCTTAGTTTTTGCCTTGTTATTGTCAATAGTGCTGAGTGTGTGTGTTTGTGTGTGTGTGAATGTGTGTGTGTTTTTTTCTCTTCTTCTACTGTTGTTTGTTGGTTTGTTTGTTTTGTACAGCACTTTGCTTGCCACTTGCCTGTGCATGAAGAGTGCCATGTAAATAAAGTTTGATTTGATGTTGTAATGGGAACCTACAAACCTGTGATGCGCCATATTGTAACTGGATGTATACAAATAAGGCAAGTTTATTTATAGAGCACAGTTGGTACACAAGACAATTCAAAGAGCTTTACAGAAAACAAGTAAAAGTAAAGTAATAATAAGTAATCAGTAAAATCATCATAAAAAGGATTATAATTCACATTAAAATCAAAGAGTGTCGATAAAATACATTTAGATGTAATATGCACAATTAAATAAAAGGGTTTTCAGGCTGGATTTGAACATTGCCAACATTGAGGCCCGTCTCACATCTATTCCAGATTTTAGGAGCATAAAACTGAAACGCAGTTTCACCATGATTGGTCCTGACTCCACCACCAGGAGACCACTCCCTGAGGTTCTCAGAGCTGGAGATGGCTCATGTCAGAGATGTACTTTGGACAGGGAAAAAACGTGTACACAAAGAGAGCTGTTTTACAGAATATTCTCTGAGCAACAGGAAGCCAGTGGTCGTATTTCCTGGTTCTAGTCAGGACTCGAGCAGCAGCATTTCTGATGTTCTGCAACTGCTTTTCAGCTGGTTTAGAGAGCCACGTGAGAAGGCCATTACACTAGTCGAACCTGCTGGAGACAAAGGCATGGATTAGTCTTTGTAATTTTCTGATTTAGACATCATTCTTTAGATTGTGGCCATGTTTTGTAGGTGGTAAAAAGCTGCTGATTGTATTGACGTCATGTGGCTGTTAAAATTCAAGTCTGAGTACATAATTTCCCCAGATTTCTAACCTGATTATTAGGTTTCAGGGAAAGGGTCTCAAGGTGACTAATAATAATTTCTCTTTGCTTCTGCGGGCCAGAGACGGTCATTTCTGTTTAGCTGAAGGAAGAAAAACTGTTTTGTATCCCCACACTGATCTGTTTGATGCAGCGACGTTCACCTGCCGTCAGCGATACGTCGATCATCATCATCTGCATAGTTGTGGTAAGACACGTTGAAGCTGCCTGTTAGCTGGCCTGGTGGCAGCATGGACATGTTGAAAAACAGGGGTCACAGGATCAAGCCCTGGGAAACGCCACAGGTCATAGCCATTTGCTCAGAGACACAGTTACCAGTTAGGCAATACATTAATTACAACTAATGCCATTTTTGTTATTATTTTTGTTATTATCCATCCATCCATCCATTTTCTACCGCTTTGTTTCTTCCAGGGTTGCGGGGGGTGCTGAATTCGGGCGGAACGCGGGTACACCCTGGACAAGTCGCCACCTCATTATTATATTCCCCATAAAACAATTATTTGTATGTTGAGATTTGAAGTAGAGATGTCCGATAATGGCTTTTTTGCCAATATCCGATATTCCGATATTGTCCAACTTTTAAATACAGATTCTGATATCAACCGATACCGATATATACAGTCGTAGAATTAACACATTATTATGCTTATTTTGTTGTGATGCCCCGCTGGATGCATTAAACAATGTAACAAGGTTTTCCAAAATAAATCAACTCAAATTATGGAAAAAAAATGCCAACATGGCACTCCCATATTTATTATTGAAGTCACAAAGTGCATTATTTTTTTTAACATGCCTCAAAACAGCAGGTTGGAATTTAGGACATGCTCTCCCTGAGAGAGCATGAGGAGGTTGAGGTGGGCAGGGTTGAGGTGGGGGGGTAGGGGGTAGCGGGGGGTGTATATTGTAGCGTCCCGGGAGAGTTAGCGCTGCAAGGGGTTCTGGGTATTTGTTCTGTTGTGTTTATGTTGTGTTACGGTGCTATATGTTCTCCCGAAATGTGTTTGTCATTCTTGTTTGGTGTGAGTTCACAGTGTGGCGCATATTTGTAACAGTGTTAAAGTCGTTTATACGGCCACCCTCAGTGTGACCTGTATGGCTGTTGACCAAGTATGCCTTGCATTTACTTGTGTGTGTGAAAAGCCGTACGTCTCCCTATGTCTGTGTACACAGCGGCGTTTTAAAGAGTCATACATTTTACTTTTTGAAACTGATACTGATAATTTTGAAACCGATACCGATAATTTCCGATATTACATTTTAAAGCATTTATCGGCTGATAATATCGGCAGTCCGATATTATCGGACATCTCTAATTTGGAGTGCAACCAAAGCAACATTGTCATTGATACCAATGAATCTGCAGTGTATTGACCCATAAGAAGCTACACTATGCTTACATCAGTGCCTGTATGCCGAGTGTAAAGTCAGTTGGACTAATAGTTTCTGCGACAGTCTGAGTTGAAGTCTGTGTAAATGTGAACCTGAAACAAAGTGAGACATCTTTAATGCTTTAAAAAAAAACAAGCAGTGTTTGATCAGCGTCCACACTACTGGAAGTGCAGAAACACAATCTTTTCGGCCACGTTGGCCAAATTTGGGAGTTTGCCTTCAGAGTCCCAGATGTTTGCTTGATTTGGCTCAGGGTGATGTTTTCCACTCTCAACGAAACAAAATGGAAAGAACCGGAGCAAATATTTGTCCTTATCCGAAAAGACCTTAATCTGCATCAATCAAACCAGTGTGGGAAAAGCCGGTATGATGATCCCAGCTTGAGAGGCAAACAGGAGTGCAACAATACGTGTATTTGTAATTTTTCACTTCCAATACGATACAACAATGTAGAAGCAAACTGTAAAAATCCTTCCATATTATTAAGAAATATGAGTCGTGATGAATGCTAACGCTGGCAGGGAACAAAATACAGATGTTCAAAAAATTCAGCAGCTAATGCTATCGTAGGTACCAGCAATTATCAATTAACACGTGTGTGATCCTCAAAATAAAATAACCGCAGAGGTCTTTAATCAGGTCAAAAGCACACACAAAAAACAACTTTTGCTGTAGGCGACCTCCTGATGATTTTTTAAATGAACTCCACATAATAGCGTTATGGACCCCGACTTAAACAAGTTGAAAAACGTATTCGGGTGTTACCATTTAGTGGTCAACTGTACGGAATATGTACTTCACTGTGCAACCTACTAATAAAAGTCTCAATCAATCAATCAATCAATCTGCATTTGATGTTTGAGTAGAATTGTTGAAGTGTTGGCCGATACACATATTACCCAATTCCATTTCAGCAGAAATCACATTGCATACATTTTAGGGGTGTCCAAAAAAATTACATTTTCGAATTAATTGCGATTCTTATTTGTAACGATTTTTTTACATTTGCCTATTTTTTAAATAGGCAAATCGTATTGTTGATGTAGATGATCTATATCTGCTGTACAGATGTTGTTTAGAAAAGACAAGTGTTGAAAACTTCTCTTGTTGCCTTATTTGTATTTGACTTTATTAAATGTTTGGGAAGCATTTTATTAAACAAAACTAGTTTATTTTAAGTAATGCAGAAATGTATCAGAGATGTTTATACATCTTATGGAGGAATGTACAAACCCCGTTTCCATATGAGTTGGGAAATTGTGTTGGATGTAAATATAAACGGAATACAATGATTTGCGAATCCTTTTCAGCCCATATTCAATTGAATGCACTACAAAGACAAGATATTTGATGTTCAAACTCATAAACTTTATTTTTTTTTTGCAAATATTAATTAACTTAGAATTACGTGTCAAAGTAGTTGGGAAAGGGCATGTTCACCACTGTTACATCACCTTTTCTTTTAACAACACTCAATAAACGATTGGGAACTGAGGAAACTAATTGTTGATGCTTGGAAAGTGGAATTTCCCATTCTTGTTTTATGTAGAGCTTCAGTCGTTCAACAGTCCGGGGTCTCCGCTGTCGTATTTTACGCTTCATAATGCGCCACACATTTTCGATGCGAGACAGGTCTGGACTGCAGCCGGGCCAGGAAAGTACCCGCACTCTTTTTTTACGAAGCCGCGCTTTTGTAACACGTGCTGAATGTGTTTTGGCATTGTCTTGCTGAAATAAGCAGGGGCGTCCATGAAAAAGACGGCGCTTAGATGGCAGCATATGTTGTTCCAAAACCTGTATGTACCTTTCAGCATTAATGGTGCCTTCACAGATGTGTAAGTTATCCATGCCTTGGGCACTAATGTACCCCCATACCATCACAGATGCTGGCTTTTGAACTTTGCGTCGATAACAGTCTGGATGGTTCGCTTCCCCTTTGGTCCGGATGACACGATGTCGAATATTTCCAAAAACAATTTGAAATGTGGACTCGTCAGACCACAGAACACTTTTCCACTTTGCATCAGTCCATCTCAGATGATCTCGGGCCCAGAGAAGCCGGCGGCGTTTCTGGATGTTGTTGATAAATGGCTTTCGCTTTGCATAGTAGAGCTTTAACTTGCACTTACAGATGTAGCGACCAACTGTGTTTAGTGACAGTGGTTTTCTGAAGTGTTCCTGAGCCCATGTGGTGATATCCTATAGAGATTGATGTCGGTTTTTGATACAGTGCCGTCTGAGGGATCGAAGGTCATGGTCATTCAATGTTGGTTTCCGGCCATGCCGCTTACGTGGAGTGATTTCTCCAGATTCTCTGAACCTTTTGATGATATTATGGACCGTAGATGTTGAAATCCCTAAATTTCTTGCAATTGCACTTTGAGAAACGTTGTTCTTAAACTGTTTGACTATTTGCTGACGCAGTTGTTGACAAAGGGGTGTACCTCGCCCCATTATTTCTTTTGAAAGACTGCGCATTTTTTGGGAAGCTGTTTTTATACCCAATCATGGCACCCACCTGTTCCCAGTTAGCCTGCACACCTGTGGGATGTTCCAAATAAGTGTTTGATGAGCATTCCTCAACTTTATCAGCATTTATTGCCACCTTTCCCAACTTCTTTGTCACGTGTTGCTGGCATCAAATTCTAAAGTTAATGATTGTTTGCAAACAAAATGTTTTTTTATCAGTTTGAACATCAAATATGTTGTCTTTGTAGCATATTCAACTGAATATGGGTTGAAAATGATTTGCAAATCATTGTATTCCATTTATATTTACATCTAACACAATTTCCCAACTCATATGGAAACAGGGTTTGTAGTTAAGGCGAGTTAATCGAGACTCGTTTTGAATCGAATCATTACCCCCAAGAATCGCATCGAATCTTGTAGTACCCAAAGATTCACAGCCCTAATAATTGTATTGTTTTGTAATGTGAAACATTTGATCGGAGGAAAATCCTAACCGTAAGGCATAGAAGTAAATAATTTTGTTATTTTGTAGTTTGGAATGTTATAAAAAACAAACAGTAGGTTTGACCATTTCCAACCTTATGACCGATTTGTGCTTTTGAAGTGGAGTTTTGTGTTTTGGCGATACCTAGTGGTCACAATAATTCATTAAATTAATGGCATGATGCAGTAAGTTGAAGGATGCGGACACGTTTGTTACTGGATTATTTCTAATACTCTTATATGTAACTATAAGTAGTTGATACTTGTTTATATTGACTAATGTGGTGTTTTAGACTGCAATATTGGTCAGGACACATATTTTGTATGTCTGGCTTGTGTGCTATTGTGTGCTTTGCTGTTGTGTAGCTGCAAGCTCCCAGTAGCTTATAGCCTACAATGTTGACATATTGTAAATGACTTTACTAAAATACAAGAAAAGACTGAACTTTTGGATTAAGGACTGCTTGTATTGGAGTTTATCTTGAAGATTTAAGATGCAATCATCCAATACGTGTTTTTTTTGCTGATATCGGGCCAATATTTCATGTGGACACCCCTATTCGTAACGACATGTTTTGGTACGGTACAGAAGCGTACACTTGGTCTTGTTGGTGAAATGAGTGAGAGCAGTGGCTAATTAGACATTGTTCAGTAGAGCTGAATAACCAAATATTAGGGCTGCACTTCAGCCAATAATAAACATTTTTACTAAAGATAGATAATGATTCACACATTTCAAGCTGTTGTCTGCATCATTGCACTTTCTGAAGATTATGAATATTGTCAGTGGTGTTATTTATTGTTCTCACCTTCCTCACGGTGGCCTTTCATCCTCAAGTAGCGCACACATTAACAGCAGTGGTGGGTTTTTTCTAGTAATTTGCCCAATTTAGCCGTAAGATCAGGACCCCGTCGGCTACTCTGGCCTTCCAAATGAAATCCCTCTGTTCTTGGTGGAAATATGGACTTTTTGGGGGTGGGGGATATTCGGTTAAGGACACCGCAACCAAAATGTTCTTTGACACCATGCTGAGGCCGAGTTGAAAGCAGCCCTCGGGTGGTGAAAAGGCCATGACAGAAAGAAAGATGAAAGAATGGTAATTTTCTGCTTTTTCTCTCTGCAGCAGTACACCTCCTGCAGCTTCTTCTCTGCTCCTTTTCGCCCGGGCACAATTAACCGACTATTTGTTTTCAATTGGATGATTCACCTTCTGCTGGGCATTGTTTCAGGAACACTCGCTTGATCTCTTCTGTTTGCTTTTTTTGTTGGTTTTCTCAGGGATACACCGTGCTGGTATTTACTAGAGGTGTAACAGTACGGAAACGTCTCTTGAATTATAAGGGCGCGCTTCGGTTCTTTTTGAATACATTAAGAGAGCAAAAAGGCTTACAGGTAATATGACTGAAATGCATTAAAATTGCCAACAGTCATTCAACTTTAAGCACTTCCAGTTTAGCATTCTTATGTTAGCAGTTATTTAAAAACGCTTGGAAAAGCAATAGAGTTTCCTCAAACCGCCGCATTAGTAAAATCCGCAACTGCGACACCACATTCATTTATCATCTTTCAATTATTACAATCATAATATAAACACAACAATTATCAAAATGACACCGTAGCCTAAATCATGGTAACACAACTACAAACTTAACCAATGTGAACATAGTACATTTAAGTATGAAATAAAATAGAACAAACAAACAACAAATGTAGAAACACGCATATTTACAATGGAGTTGTTGCATCTTGCATTCAACCAATTGCCAACGCTGCATGGAACTCTATCAATCAATCAATCAATGTTTGTTTGTATAGCCCTAAATCACAAATGTCTCAAAGGGCTGCACAAGCCACAACGACATCCTCGGTACAGAGCCCACATAAGGGCAAGGAAAAACTTACCCCAGTGGGACGTCGATGTGAATGACTTTGAGAAACTTTGGAGAGGACCGCATATGTGGGTAACCTCCACATGTAGTTAATCATACAACTGGCACCAACTATTGATTTTGAATCAAGACTCTGTTTAAATCGAGAATGGGAATTGTTAGCCCCAAGAATCGCATCGAATCATGTGGTGCCCAAAGATTCACAGCCCTAGTGGTCTGTAACCATGCATTTCTACTTGTTTTTCTTTTCCTCATTCTACTTCTGTCAACCAATGGACAGAACATAATGGAAGGACGCCATAAAAGGGTCTCCTGGGCCACAACACACGTTACCTACAGAAGTGTGCCTAGCAGCTAAAAACATCCGTCCCTGCTTTGCTTACGAGCCGACAGTATAGACCAGGAATCTTAGCAGCTTTGTCGTTTTCGGCATTTGCCGGAAGCGTCGGCCCCTCCAGGACCACCAGTGCCTATGAAGAGATGTGGAGTCCTCATTTTGACAGTTTTTCATTCAAGGTGCTGCGTGTGTTCCTCCCTCATCCCAGGAACCCTTTGAAACAAGGAAAGCAGCCAGGCAATGGAATCAATCACGGCTTTGGCCTAAGGCACTACATTCAACGCTCGCGCCCACATGGAAAAAAACGTGCGCGGCACAGCAAGCACAAGGCGGGGATCTTTTCCCCACCTGCGCCGCTGGAGAGGAGGAGAAGCACTCTCGCCGTCCTTTCTGCGCCGCTTATCCATCACCCAGAAGCCGCTTGAAAAATAATTTACTGTACGTGAAAGGTGATCGATGACAGCAAAAGAGAGTCCGAATGGCTGTCTCATCAGTCGGCCTCCGCGGACATAACAGTCTGCCTCAGAGGACAAATGTACTGTTTTATGGCGCCGAGATGTGACACGGAAAGTTCAAAAGAAACGGGAGGGCCATTGTCGGACCAAAACATGACTATTTTCACCGGTTAACAGCCCCCTGAGAAATGTCGGGGCTGTCACTCTGCTTCACCTGCTTCGCTGCAACAAACATCCATCACAGGGAAAGCTGCACAGCATTTAAGACCTTTGATGGCCTATCAGCCATTGAGGATTGATTCCCGCTCTACGCTGTCTAAAAAGAGTTACACATTTTGACTGGAGCTTCTCTTTTTAGAAATGGAACCGGGAAATAGTGTTGAGTAGTCAGTGTGCAGCTTGTATAGCAGCATAGTGTGCTGTTTCGAATGACTTCCTGTAAAAAAAAAAGTATTCCAAACGTCCCCTGTATGACTAGTGTGCTTTACTTTTTTGAGGAGACCTACAAAGGTTGTCCCAATACCAATATTTTGGTACCGGCACCAAAATGCATTTCGATACTTTTCTAAATAAAGGGGGCCACAAAAAAATTGCATTATTGGCTTTATTTGAACAAAAAATCTTACGGTACATTAAACATATGTTTCTTATTGCAATTTTGTCCTTAAATAAAATAGTGAACATACTAGACAACTTGTTTTTTAGTTGTAAGTAAACAAACAAAGGCTCCTAATTAGTGTGCTGACGTATGCAGTAACATATTGTGTCATTTATCATTCTATTATTTTGTCAACATTATGAAGGACAAGCTGTAAACATTAATTATTAATCCACTTGTTCATTTACTGTTAAAAACTGTTTACTTTCTGTTTTAACATGTTCTATCTACACTTCTGTTAAAATGTAATACTCATTTATTCTTCTGTTGTTTACTACTTTACATTAGTTTTGGATGATACCACACATTTAGGTATTGATCCAATATCAAGTAGTTACAGGATCATACATTGGTCATATTCAAAGTCCGCATGTGTCCAGGGACATATTTTCTGAGGTAATAAACATAAAATGAATTTTAAAAAAGGAAAAAAGATTTTGTGATGCTAAAAAATATCGATGTAATCATAGTAGTATCGACTAGGTACGCTCTTTTGTACTTGCTATCATTACAGTGGATGTCAGGAATAGATCCACCCATGGTGTTTTTTATACATTGTGACGCCGGTGATCTATTGTATCCTACGGTGTGTAGTGAAGCATGTTTAGCTATTACTCGTCCTGCAGTGATAATGCTGCTTGTAAGAAACATACTTAATTTGTCGCCATAGAGGCGAGGATTAGTGATTTAGAAGTAGCTAAAACACTGCAGACTGCGGATGGACATTAGCCATGTCTTAAAGCACCTCTTCCTGTGGGGATTTCAGAGTTATATCTTCACCTTTACCGTTAGTTTTTTAACCAAAATGCGTTCATTCTGCTTTTCTGTCTACACACTGTGTCTGCTTGTAGTACTCCGTGTGTGCTGCCGAACATGCTCCTCTGCTCGTAAAACCAGCAATGTCATGACGTGACGACGGTGCGCCGTCGTGCCTGTTTAAAAAAACGGTACTTTTCAAACAAAGTATAGTACCATTTTTGATTCATTAGTACCGTGATGCTATACTAGTACCGGTATACCGTACAACCCTAGAACCTACTGAGAAAATGTAATCAAAGACCTTCTACGTAACAGGAGTGTTGCACTGTTTTTAAGGATCTACTGCAGAAACAGTGTTCAAAGATCCTCTATAGCAGTGGTCACCAACCACAGGCACCGGTCCGTGACGCATTTTCTACCGGGCCTCAGAGAAACATTAAATAATTTACAAACGACCGCATTTTCTCAGACTTAAATTTTGCCTGTCCCGCTAAACACATCAATAAGCTTGTTCATAGATGTGTAATGAAACTCCTAATAGGAAGTCTCCATTTGTTATTATATTTTAATATATTTTTTTACATGCAACAATTAATGCACATTAATGAACAAATCAAATGTAAATGTGCCAGATTGTAGCCAGAGGCTAATTTGTGTATACCAAATTTGATGGTATATAGTACAGTATAGGGATGTCCCGATCCGATATTTGGATCGGATCGGCTGCCGATATTTGCCAAAAATTGCGTATCGGCAAGGCATGGGAAAATGCCGATCCAGATCCAGTTTTAAAAAAAACTCCGGTCCGTGTTTTCCAACACACCGATTTAAATAATACATTCCACTTTTCTGCTGCTCCGTAATTTCCGTTCCGCATTTTCCAGCACACCTTCAACACAGGTCTGTGAATTTTCACGCAGTTGCTTTTAGCTGCTGGCATTACACGACAGGCTCTTCTCACTCTTTCCTGTGTCTCCCTCTCACAGACAGCAAGTGCACCTTCTTACACACGTCACATACTGTCACGTCATACGTCACATACTGTCACGTCATACGTCACATACGTATACGTCCTCCCCGAGCAGAGAGGTAGCAGCATGGCTAACGTTAGCTGTGATGCTAGCGCAGCCGTGCGAGCAACGCTCCCTATAAGGTGCTCGCCTGTGCAATTGCGCACTGTGTAAGCGTCCTCTGCGCATAGCAAATCTATGCCACGCACAAAATCAAATAAAAAAATAAGCGCATAACAATTTTCGACACACGGACACGACAGAGAAAACAGTTTTCGTCATCATTATTCAAATATTGTGACCTCTGTCGAGACGCTTATCTCCGTTCGGTGCCACACGTCCACACGTCCACACCATCAAAATGCCGAGGCAAAAATGTCCACATCAACACCGTATGAAAAAATTAGTGATTTTTTTAGTTGTGATTTCCTTCTCTGCATGAACGTTTAAAAGTAGCATATATTAATGCAGTATGAAGAAGAATGTTTTAATGTAGACATGCAAGCCTTGAAAGAACATTTTGAAAATCAAGACTACATTTCCTGCAAATGGGTGCATTTCTACCCTATATTTTAACTTTAGATGTATTCTCATATCAAACTCTTTTGGCTGTCTTTTTGACACTTACATCCGGCGCCCCCCTCCACACCCTGGATTATAAATAATGTAAATAATTCAATGTGATTATCTTGTGTGATGACCGTATTATGATGATAGTATAAATCTGATAGTATATATCTGTATCATGAATCAATTTAAGTGGACCCCGACTTAAACAAGTTGAAAAACTTATTGGGGTGTTACCATTTAGTGGTCAATTGTACGGAATATGTACTTCACTGTGTAACCTACTAATAAAAGTCTCAATCAATCAATCAAAACACATAGAATCATCATACTGCTGTGATTATATGCATCAAGTGTTCATTCAAGGCTAAGGCAAAATATCGAGATATATATTGTGTATCGCAATATGGCCTTAAAATATCGCAATATTAAAAAAAGGCCATATCGCCCAGCCCTAGTTCAATGATGCCATTTCTGTTTGTCATGTATAATTTTGTCTATTTTGTGTTTATCCTTGAATAAACAGGTCAGTTTCTTGTTACCAACCATTGTGTATTATTCAAACTCCCCTAATTCAGCTGGCTAGTTGTTATCAAGAGTACTAAAACCCTTTTCAACATGATTCTGACAACTAAATAGGCTAAATAACTTTAAACTTTAATACATGCTCGGATAGGCCGGTATCGGTCAGTATCGGTATCGGTCGGTATCGGATCGGAAATGCAAAAACAATATCGGTATCGGATCGGAAGTGCAAAAACCTGGATCGGGACATCCCTAGTACAGTATATACCATCAACCATCCGGGGACCATCTCATCAAACAGAAGCAAGCTCCCACTAATTCAGAGTTTAGTGTGTGTTCTATTTATTTTTACTGTATTTGTCTGCCACAGGTGAAAGGCTTTAAGTGAAACTTTTGTAGAATCCTCTCTAAGCCAAAGTCACACTTGATCAAAGGCAGTCAGTATGTAGATTTTAAGGTTGAAGGGACGATTTCCTTTCTTTAAAGCTGACTTTAGATTTCCTGGAATATGCACTTTTGGCTCTTCCACCCTCGCTCAGGACTTCAATGGGTCGTTGTTAGAAAGACGAGGATAAGATGCGGCAAAGTTAATTGGACGGGGGAATATCTTTTATGTGGCTTTTCCTGAATGTGCTTGGAAAATAGAGTGGGGGAAAAAATGGCAGGTTAGTTGTTAGGAATTTAACTACCGTATTTTCCGCACTATAAGGCGCACCTAAAAACCACAATTTTTCTCAAAAGCTGACAGTGCGCCTAATAACCCGGTGCGCTTTATTACGATTCATTTTCATAAAGTTTCGGTCTCGCAACTTCGGTAAACAGCCGCCATCTTTTTTCCCGGTAGAACAGGAAGCGCTTCTTCTTCTACGCAAGCAACCGCCAAGGAAAGCACCCGCCCCCATAGAACAGGAAGCGCTTCACCCGCCCCCATAGAACAGGAAGCGCTTCACCCGCCCCCAGAAGAAGAAGAAAAAACGCGCGGATATCACCGTACGTTTCATTTCCTGTTTACATCTGTAAAGACCACAAAATGGCTCCTACTAAACGATCCGGGTCATAAAAAGACGCAATCTCTCCATCCGCACACGGATTACTACCGTATTTCACAGCAACTGAACCGCACTGTGGAACGGGAGCACGTACGGTGAATATTCGCTCCACAGGGAATGAGAAGTCATCCTTCACTGTGGTTCTAGCTTGCCATGCTAACTTCCACTCATGGTGATATTCAAAAGGAAGACCTTGCCAAAAGAGACCTTTCCAGCCGGCGTCATCATAAAAGCTAACTCGAAGGGATGGATGGATGAAGAAAAGATGAGCGAGTGGTTAAGGGAAGTTTACGCGAAGAGGCCGGGTGGCTTTTTTCACACAGCTCCGAAGGCGAACACACCTTCACTAAGACGGGCAGACAGCCTCGGACGACATACGCCAACATCTGCCAGTGGATCGTAAATGCTTGGGCAGATATTTCGGTCACAACTGTGGTCCGAGCTTTCCGGAAGGCAGGATTCACAGAACAACAGCGACACTGACTCCCGATGACTTCTACGAGACGGAACCGGCCATTTTGGATCCCACGCTAGCGCAACTTTTCAATTCGGACACCGAAGACGAAGAATTCGAAGGATTTACGAATGAAGAATAACTTCAGAAGGTGAGCGCTATGTTTATTTTGTGTGTTGTGACATTAACGTTCGAGCAACATTACCGGTATGTTGCTATTGCTCTACACCATTTTGAATTTTACTATGTTTGTGATTGCACATTTGTACATTTTGGGACAGAGTTGTTAGAACGCTGGTTTTCAATATATTATTAAAGTTTGACTGAACTATCTGACTGTTTTTTTGACATTCACTTTAGCGCAGCGTTTTTTTGACATTCACTTTAGCGCAGCGTAGGCGCGGCTTTTAGTCCGGGGCGGCTTATTGGTGGACAAAATTATGAAATATGTAATTCATAGAAGGTGCGGCTAATAATCCGGTGCGCCTTATAGTGCGGAAAATACGGTAACCCTACTAAACTAAACAAAGTCAAATCAATATAACTATACTATACCTTTTATTTATATACCGTATTTTCCACACTATAAGGTGCACCGGATTATAACGCGCACCTTCAATTAATGGCATATTTTAAAACTTTGTTCATATATAAGGCGCACCGCATTATAAGGCGCATAGAATAGACGCTACAGTAGAGGCTGGGGTTACGTTATGCATCCATTAGATGGAGCTGCGCTAAAGGGAATGTCAACAAAACAGTCAGATAGGTCAGTCAAACATTATTAATAGATTACAAACCAGCGTTCTGACAACTCTGTTCACTCCCAAAATGAATAAACAGCTGTTTTATTATTTTCCCCGAGGTAAAGTCAGTGACGTGGTGTTTTGTTTATCTTTTAACAACAGCAAGGCATTACATGTAGTGCAACATTTATATCACATAGTGGAGGGGAACTTGATTCAATAAACACGTAAAAAACAGTGATACTGTTACGGTAAATCAAACGTTAGTGCAATCACAATATAGTAACACTCGAAGTAGTGCAGAGCAATAACAATATATCAATAACTCAATGTTGCTCAAACGTTAATGTCACACAACACAACACACAAAATAAACATGTAAAGCTCACTTTATGAAGTTATTCCTCATCCACGAATCCCTCGAATTCTTCTTCTTCAGTGTCCGAATTAAACAGTTGAGTGAATACAGCTTCCAACATGCCCGGCTCCGTCTCGTCGAAGTCATCATTAATCGAGTCAGTGTCGCTGCTGCTCTATTCCTGCGTGACTGATCGTCTTAAGTTTAAACTCTGCGTCGTAAGTGTGTCTCTTAATAGGAGCCATTTTGGGGTCTTTACATAAACAAACAAATGGTAATGAAACGGCACGCCTCGCGCAGTCATATATTCCAGCATGCACCGCGCGCTTCTTCTTCTTCTACGGGGGAAAATGAAGAAGGGGAAAAATTAAGTCGGCGGCTGCTTACCGTGGTTGCGATTGATTGATTGATTGAAACTTTTACCTGTTCGAGGCTCAATATTGGTCCATATATATGGCACACCAGATTATAAGGCGCACTGTCAGCTTTTGACAAAATTGAAGGATTTTAGGTGCACCTTATAGTGCGGAAAATACGATATATATATATATATATATGTATATGTATACATACTGTAGACATGTGTATGTATATATAATATATACTGTATATATGTGTATGTATACATGTGTATGTATATATGTGTTTATGTATATATGTATGTATGTATAAATTTGTGAATGTATTTATGTGTATGTATATATAAATGTGTATATATATATGTGTGTATGTGTATATGTGTATATGCATATGTATGTATGATATATGTATGTATATACAGTATGTATGCATATATGTATGTATGTATGTATGTATGTATTTACTGTATGTATGTATATATGTATTTATATATGTGGTATATATGTGTGTATGTACATACATACACATAATATATATACATATATATATATATACAAATATATATATATTTATTACTATATATTTATTTATTTATTTATGTGTGTGTGTGTGTGTGTGTGTGTGTATATATATATATATATATATATATATATATATATATATATATATATATATATATATATATATTTGTATGTGTGTGTATATGTATCTTCCAAGTGTGTGTGTGTATATGATTAGGGCTGCAACAACTAATCGATTAAAATCGATTATAAAAATAGTTGGCTTTTTTTTATAAACCTTTATTTATAAACTGCAACATTTACAAACAGCTGAGAAACAATAATCAAAATAAGTATGGTGCCAGTATGCTGTTTTTTTCCAATAAAATACTGAAAAGGATAGAAATGTAGCTGAGATAGGCTCCAGAGCCCCCCGCGACCCCGAAGGGAATAAGCGGTAGAAAATGGATGGATGGATAGAAATGTATTTTGTCTCTTTTATCCGATTATTAATCGATTAATCGAAGTAATAATCGACAGATTAATCGATTATCAAATTAGTTGTTAGTTGCAGCCCTTATATATATATATATATATATATATATATATATATATATGTCTTAATAAGGTTATCCAAAAAAATAGTGCTCGATACCGTAGTAGAGCGCAATATATATATACCGTATTTTCCGCACTATAAGGCGCACCGGATTATTAGCCGCACCTTCTATGAATTACATATTTCATAATTTTGTCCACCAATAAGCCGCCCCGGACTAAAAGCCGCGCCTACGCTGCGCTAAAGTGAATGTCAAAAAAACGCTGCGCTAAAGTGAATGTCAAAAAAACAGTCAGATAGTTCAGTCAAACTTTAATAATATATTGAAAACCAGCGTTCTAACAACTCTGTCCCAAAATGTACAAATGTGCAATCACAAACATAGTAAAATTCAAAATGGTGTAGAGCAATAGCAACATACCGGTAATGTTGCTCGAACGTTAATGTCACAACACACAAAATAAACATAGCGCTCACCTTCTGAAGTTATTCTTCATTCGTAAATCCTTCGAATTCTTCGTCTTCGGTGTCCGAATTGAAAAGTTGCGCTAGCGTGGGATCCAAAATGGCCGGTTCCGTCTCGTAGAAGTCATCGGGAGTCAGTGTCGCTGTTGTTCTGTGAATCCTGCCTTCCGGAAAGCTCGGACCACAGTTGTGACCGAAATATCTGCCCAAGCATTTACGATCCACTGGCAGATGTTGGCGTATGTCGTCCGAGGCTGTCTGCCCGTCTTAGTGAAGGTGTGTTCGCCTTCGGAGCTGTGTGAAAAAAGCCACCCGGCCTCTTCGCGTAAACTTCCCTTAACCACTCGCTCATCTTTTCTTCATCCATCCATCCCTTCGAGTTAGCTTTTATGATGACGCCGGCTGGAAAGGTCTCTTTTGGCAAGGTCTTCCTTTTGAATATCACCATGAGTGGAAGTTAGCATGGCAAGCTAGAACCACAGTGAAGGATGACTTCTCATTCCCTGTGGAGCGAATATTCACCGTACGTGCTCCCGTTCCACAGTGCGGTTCAGTTGCTGTGAAATACGGTAGTAATCCGTGTGCGGATGGAGAGATTGCGTCTTTTTATGACCCGGATCGTTTAGTAGGAGCCATTTTGTGGTCTTTACAGATGTAAACAGGAAATGAAACGTACGGTGATATCCGCGCGTTTTTTCTTCTTCTTCTGGGGGCGGGTGAAGCGCTTCCTGTTCTATGGGGGCGGGTGAAGCGCTTCCTGTTCTATGGGGGCGGGTGCTTTCCTTGGCGGTTGCTTGCGTAGAAGAAGAAGCGCTTCCTGTTCTACCGGGAAAAAAGATGGCGGCTGTTTACCGAAGTTGCGAGACCGAAACTTTATGAAAATGAATCGTAATAAAGCGCACCGGGTTATTAGGCGCACTGTCAGCTTTTGAGAAAAATTGTGGTTTTTAGGTGCGCCTTATAGTGCGGAAAATACGGTATATATATGTATGTATCCCCACACATATATATATATATATATATATATATATATATATATATATATATATATATATATATATATATATATATATATATATATATATATATATACACACACACATAGTCAAGGTTTCTGTGATTTATCCCTTATACAGTGCTCAATACCGGGGTAGAGTGGAATATACAGTTAGGTCCATAAATATTTGGACATTGACACAATTTTCAGTATTCCAGCTCTGTACAACACCACAATGGATTTGAAATAAAACTATCAAGATGTGCTTTAAGTGAAGACTTTGAGCTTTAATTTGAGGGTATTTACATCCAAATCAGGTGAACGGTGTAGGAATTACAACACATTTTATATGTGCCTTCCACTTTTTAAGGGACCAAAAGTATTTGGACAAACTAACATAATCATAAATCAAATTGTCACTTTTTAATACTTTGTTGCAAATCCTTTGCAGTCAATGACAGCCTGAAGTGTGGAACACATAGACATCACCAGACACTGGGTTTCGTTCCTGGTGATGCTCTACCGGGCCTCTGCTGCAGCTGTCTTCACTTCCTTCTTGTTCTTTGGGCATTTTCCCTTCAGTTTTGTCTTCAGCAAGTGAAAAACATGCTCAATGGGATTCAGGTCAGGTGATTGACTTGGCCATTGCAGAACATTCCACTTCTTTACCTTAAAAACTATTTGGTTGCTTTTGCAGTATGCTTCGGGTCATTGTCCATCTGCACTGTGAAGCACCGTCCAATGAGTTTTGAAGCATTTGGCTGAATATGAGCAGATAATATTGCCCCAAACACTTCAGAATTCATTCTGCTGATTTGGTCAGGTGTCACATCATCAATAAATATAAGAGATCCAGTTCCACTGGCAGCCATGCATGCCACTACCACCACCATGCTTCACTGATGAGGTGGTATGCTTTGGATCTTGAGCAGTTCCTTCCCTTCTCCATACTCTTCTCTTTCCATCATTCTGGTACAAGTTGATCTTGGTCTCATCTGTCCATAAGATGTTGTTCCAGAACTGCACAGGCTCTTTTAGATGTTTCTTGGCAAACTCTAATCTGGCCTTCCTGTTTTTGAGGCTCACCAATGGTTTACACCTTGTGATGAAACCTCTGTATTTCCTCTGGAGAAGTCTTCTCTTAATTGTTGACTTGGACACAGATACACCTACCTCCTGGAGACTTTTCTTCATCTGGCCAACTGTCGTGAAGGGCTTTTTCTTGACAAGGGAAAGGATTTGTCTGTCATCCACCACACTTGTTTTCCGTGGTCTTCCATGTCTGTTGGTGTTGCTGAGCTCAGCAGTGCGTTGTCTCTTTTTAAGAATGTACCAAACAGTTGGTTTGGCCACACCTAATGTTTTTGCTATCTCTCTGATGGCTTTGTTTTGATTTTACAGCATAATGATGGCTTGCTTCACTGATAGTGACAGCTCTTTGGACTTCATATTGAGAGATGACTTCCCCAGATTACAAATGAATATACCACACTTGAAGTGACATCTAGGCCTTTTATCTGCTCTTTGTAAATGAAATAAATGAAAAAAAACAAGGGAATAACACACACCTGGCCATGGAACAGCTGAGTAACCAATTGTCCAATTACTTTTGGTCCCTTAAAAAGTGGAAGGCACATATAAAATGTGTTGTAATTCCTACACCGTTCACCTGATTTGGATGTAAATACCCTCAAATTAAAGCTCAAAGTCTGCACTTAAAGCACATCTTGATTGTTTTATTTCAAATCCATTGTGGTGTTGTACAGAGCTGGAATACTGAAAATTGTGTCAAAGTCCAAATATTTATGGACCTAACTGTACGTGTTTCGCAGGTTTCCCTGCTCGTCAAGGGATTAAAATCACCCGAACGAGCAGGGAAAACAGCGAAACAGGCTTGTAGGGATGAATAAGCCTCTGTTTTTTCCTGACCTAACGTACACACACACACATATATATATATATATACATATATATATATACATATATATATATACATATATATATATACATATATATATATACATATATATATATGTATATATATATATATATATATGTATATATATATATATGTATATATGTATATATATATATATATATATGTATATATATATATATATATATGTATATATATATGTATATATATATATGTATATATATATGTATATATATATATGTATATATATGTATATATATATATATATATATATATATATATGTATATATGTATATATATATATATATATATATATATATATATATATATATATATATATATGTATATATACGTATATATATACGTATATATATATATACATATATATATATATACATATATATATATATATATATGTATTTGAAAACCGTAAAGAGAAACTCATTGTGGACCCATTTGACCTAAACAAGAGTCGATTGATTCCACCTTTCACCTTCCATTTGTTGTCATATTTATTTATAAAGGACTATAATGACCTCACATTATACTTTTTTTTTTTTTTTTACACGTTTTTATTCCAGATGTGTAGCGAAGCCTTGTTTATTTATATCCGTGGAATCAGAGCCGAGGATGTCGTTGTGGTGTCGTTGTGGTTTGTGCAGCCCTTTGAGACAATTGCGATGCAGGGCTATATAAGTAAACTTTAATTGATGGATTGATTGATTGATTGATTTTGCTGACCTCACCAAACTCGGAGTGGCATATCCGTAAATATTTTATTTTTTATTTTTTTAATGATGTCAAGAAAAGCAGCAAAACGTTAAAAGCGAACGTTTGAGCACCATTTCTGTGAAAAGTGCAGCAAACAAGTGAGGGAGATGATCGATGTGTCTCGCGGGACAAATATTTCCGTTGAAACATCATTAAAAGTCCTGTTTTTGCACACTAAGATACTGTAAAAGACCGTCTTAAAATGCTCACATTGTTCTTTAATGTCCTGCTTTGTCTCTCTTCGCAGAGAGCCGACCGAGAGCGTGGCGGCAAATTGCTTTTATGAATGACCTTTCCCGCACATCCAAGGTCAGGACATGCAGCAGACAATCCTGTCCTTTGCTGGCTTATCCTCAGTCTGAAGATTGTGTGGTTTTGCAGGTTCTCTCTGCTAGGATTCCATCTATTGTTGCTGCTGCCAATGCCTTCTTGAATTAATCATTGCTTATCAAGTGTCTGGTAAGTTCTTTTCTTTTTCCATTTTTTTTTTTTTTTTATAAAGTGTTTTTCTTTTGGTGTTGACAAAATAAAGTGAGCAGGCCACAGATGTGAAGGTCAAGTCAACTTCTTCTTGCTTTATTAGAAAGCAACTTATCTGCCTGGTGTTATCTCAGCATTCCTACCGCGCTAGCATGGCCAGGCAGCCGTGACAGGATATTGATGGGCTTATTTTTTTCTTACTTTCCACCATTTCCTAACCCCACTTATTTTTGGTAGAACTAGCGTTCCATGGCACATCTCCTTCTTGCTCACTGTCGTGTGTCCTCACCTCACGTCCGCCCACAGCGGTTGTGTTGATACTAATCGACCCAAGTAGAACAATTCCTGTGTCAATCTGAAATGGGCCTGTTATCAAATGCAAACTTAGTGGATTTTTGGTCTTTTGCTAACAACTAGCAAACTGTGTGGTTATATAAGATGGCTCCTAAATAAGGGTGCACGATTAATCGACATCCAGGTTTTAATTAGTGCGGTAATCTAACCGCTTTTTGTATTTTTTCCCCGCCGTCACCAGCGTTTGTGTGCTAGACATGTTTGCCAATCTGAATTGTCGAGCCTCGCGTCCTTTGCCTCCTGGCCATTAAAAAGCATATTTCGCTTTCAACAAGGAGAAAGAGGTCTCACTCTGTGCATTGCTTTTAGCATTTAGAGGGGAAAAAATATAACTACAAAGCCAAATGGGTCTTTGTGAGATTATTTCAGCTTCAAACCGGATGGGCAATATGAGCCCATCAACACGGACGAACGAGCGCAAACGCTGTAATCTGGCAAAAAAATAAATAGAAAAAGACAACCCAACCTAGTTTTTCCCCTTGGGAAAAAAAAGCATTTTAAGATGTTGATTATGTAATTTTTGCTTACAGAACGGAGTTTGTTTGTTTATGTATTTATTTTTTAGTTATTTACCTTCCAATTACAGTCCACTGATAAACAATTCTACAGTAATGAGAAGTAAAAGTTTATATCCTTTTACATGGTTACTTGCATTATTATTATATATTATGATTACATTACCGTATTTTCCGCACTATAAGGCGCACCTAAAAACCACAAATGTTCTCAAAAGCTGACAGTGCGCCTTATAACCCGGTGCGCTTTATTACGATTCATTTTCATAAAGTTTCGATCTCGCAACTTCGGTAAACAGCCGCCATCTTTTTTCCCGGTAGAACAGGAAGCGCTTCTTCTTCTACGCAAGCAACCGCCAAGGAAAGCATCCGCCCCCATAGAACAGGAAGCGCTTCTTCTTCTACCCGCCCCCGGAAGAAGAAGAAAAAACGCGCGGATATCACCGTACGTTTCATTTCCTGTTTACATCTGTAAAGACCACAAAATGGCTCCTACTAAGCGATCCGGTTCATAAAAAGACGCAATCTCTCCATCCGCACACGGATTACTACCGTATTTCACAGCAACTGAACCGCACTGTGGAACGGGAGCACGTACGGTGAATATTCGCACCACAGGGAATGAGAAGTCATCCTTCACTGTGGTTCTAGCTTGCCATGCTAACTTCCACCCATGGTGATATTCAAAAGGAAGACCTTGCCAAAAGAGACCTTTCCAGCCGGCGTCATCATAAAAGCTAACTCGAAGGGATGGATGGATGAAGAAAAGATGAGCGAGTGGTTAAGGGAAGTTTACGCGAAGAGGCCGGGTGGCTTTTTTCACACAGCTCCGAAGGCGAACACACCTTCACTAAGACGGGCAGACAGCCTCGGACGACATACGCCAACATTTGCCAGTGGATCGTAAATGCCTGGGCAGATATTTCGGTCACAACTGTGGTCCGAGCTTTCCGGAAGGCAGGATTCACAGAACAACAGCGACACTGACTCCCGATGACTTCTACGAGACGGAACCGGCCATTTTGGATACCACGCTTGCGCAACTTTTCAATTCGGACACCGAAGACGAAGAATTCGAAGGATTTACGAATGAAGAATAACTTCAGAAGGTGAGCGCTATGTTTATTTTGTGTGTTGTGACATTAACGTTCGAGCAACATTATGTTACTATTGCTCTACACCATTTTGAATTTTACTATGTTTGTGATTGCACATTTGCGTACATTTTGGGACAGAGTTGTTAGAACGCTGGTTTTCAATATATTATTAAAGTTTGACTGAACTATCTGACTGTTTTTTTGACATTCACTTTAGCGCAGCGTTTTTTTGACATTCACTTTAGCGCAGCGTAGGCGCGGCTTATAGTCCGGGGCGGCTTATTGGTGGACAAAATTATGAAATATGTAATTCATAGAAGGTGCGGCTAATAATCCGGTGCGCCTTATAGTGCGGAAAATACGGTACATTATGATCACTGTATAGTAAGGGTGTAACGGTACGTGTATTTGTATTGAACCGTTTCGGTACGGTGGGTTCGGTCCGGAACGGAGGTGCACCGAACGAGTTTCCACACGGACATATTAAGTAGCGCACCGCACGTTGTGTAAACAATGCACACAGAGGCACAACATACGGAATGCTAGCAATGACCGAGCTACTACAAAATGCAAAAAGCCAGAGCTGGAAGACTCTCCTGCCTCGTAAAGATCTCCCGTTTGGGAACATTTCGACTTCGCGGTGCGATACAACAATGGATAACATCGCTTCAACGATGATAAAGACGAACGTCGTGCAAACACCGCATTCAAGCATCCTCTCCTCGGCGAGTAAGGCAGGGCTAAAGCAATAACAAATGCCGTTGGTGTTTTTATAGCAGCATATTTAAGACCATATTGCATTAAAAACTAGATTTTGACCCACTTCTATGGTGGAAGAACAATGAGCCCATATGTCCTCTTACTGCCAAGTTAGCCAGGCACTACCTCACCATACCTGCTACCTCCGTGCCCAGTGAAAGGGTATTTTCCACAGCTGGAGACATTTTAACTGCAAGCAGGTCTGCTCTTTCTGCAGACAATGTGGTTAAGCTGATTTTTCTGGCAAAAAACATGAAAATTGAGTGAAAGTCACCGGGGTTAAGGCTGGGGGGGGGGGGAAGAAAAGTTAATCTGAGGCTGAGTTGACTTGAAACTGTTTAATGTTGCACTTTTTGTATGTAGAAGAAAAGTTTTGTCATTTTATTTAATCTGAGCAACAACTTGAAGCACTTTAATGTTGCACTTTATATGTGGAAATGTTGCACTTTATATGTAGAAATGTTTTGTTAAGAAACCAATTCTGAGTCTCATCTTATTTAGTTTTTATTTTATTTATGTTGACCACATTAACCCTGGCAATCGACCCTGTGTGTATATGTATGTTATTGTTATGCTTAGCATTCATGACTGCCTGCTGTTGCACTGATCAGCCTAGTGGTGGCTCACATCCATCACACACAGAGCTATTTAAAACAATGTTAAAAGGATAAAGCCATTGTTTACAAATTTTGGTAAATAAATAACCAGATATTGTATAATTTGTTGTTTTCTTACTGTACCGAAAATGAACCGAACCGTGACCTCTAAACAGAGGTACGTACCAAACCGACATTTTTGTGTACCGTTACACCCTTACTGTATAGTTGTTATCAGTTATTTATTCAGTTAAAGAGAATTATGTAGATAAAAGCTCTGAGTCTGTCTGCATGAAGCCAAATATTTTTTAAAGTAGATTATTGCATATTGTTTTATTGTGTGGCACCTTGAGACAATAATATGTTGATTGACAGTCTCAAAGTAACATGTCTTTTTTGCAGTTTTATGCATTCATATGTGTAAAATATAAAAATTGCCAATCAAATGGCAATTATGGAGATTTAAATCTCAATGTGGTTTTCTCCTCAGAATCGTGCAGCGTTACTGCTGAAGTGCTAAATGTCAATGTGATTTGCAAAACACTAAAATGCTAAAGCTAGTGCCTAGCAAATACGGAGTATGTTAGGTCCCGACAACTGTTTACATTTTGGGAGAATCGCCCAAAAATGTCAATGCTAAAAATATTATTGGTTTTGCAGGCAGGCAAATATTAATGATAATTGTCATGATCCTAATTGGCTTTGTTAGTTATTTTCCTCTTTTTTCTATCATTTCCTGTCCAGGTGCTTCTACTTTCTAGTTTTAGTGTTAGGGTTGCTGCTTAGTTCCTCTAAGGTTTGTTACACATTTTCTGTTCTGTTTCCCTCCAGCGCACCTGTTTTTCAATTGGTAATTAGGCCTAGTTCCTCTTTGGTTTGCCTGTTAGGCGCTGGATTATTGTAGAGGGTCACTATTTGCCTCGATGCTGCTACGTACTGCTGTTTGCTACCTTTAGGTATTTTTCCCAGTTTAATTAAACCCTTTAACCTGCATGTCGCCATCTATCTCTGCATCCTGGGGTCACGAAAAGCTAGAAAACGGTGCAAATGTTGTCATCTATAACTAGGATTGGACGATAAAATAATAAAGATATGTATTGTGAAATACATTTTACCCGATTGGAATACGAGGCAGTTTTGATATAATTATTTGTCCATGTTTTGTCAGATTTAAGAGTGGGTTGCTAAAGACATTAGCATCCAAAACAACACTAGCATGCACAGCACATATCAACTCATATTAAAATAAATTCTTGTGTTATGATTTGTTCCCCCATATAGCTCAGCTCTATTTATAACACAAAGCTGAGATACAGGCTTGAATGTATATTAAACTTCTGCAGTAAAAATAATTGAACTGATATTTAAACTACTCCTGACCAAACTCCTGTCTTTTAATGGCACAAACTAAAAATAAAATCTAACAAAACTGGTAGAAAGTGAGGGGATCGAGTGACGTAAATTGTCGAAAACTTGGATTGTTGTTGTAATAATAATAATAGTGCTGTGAAACGTTTTTAATCAGATTAATCACACTTTTAATTAATCGCAATTAATCGCAGTTATTTACTTGCGTGCATAATTTAATGATACATTTGAAAAAGACCCCGGTATTTTTACATGAATGCAATTATATTGTCAAAATTTCATACAGAATTTTTTCTTTTTTTTTCTTGAATGCATGTCATGTATTTGTTTAAAACCTGTTTTATCTAAAGTCCAATCAGGGTGTATCTTGAATTGAAATCTACCAACAAGCACTCCGGTCGCCGTCTCCTCTGTCATCTTGACTGACGTATGCATTGACCTGATCAGTGACAAGATAACAAACTTTCAGGTAACCATCCGCAGGTTAATGTAAAGGAGCATCAAAATAAATTGCGCAATGAGTCTGCGTTTTGTACATGATTAATGCGATAATGTTTTGTGATTAATCACATGAGCTATTACGGAAACTTTAACAGCCCTCAATAATGTTTTGTCACCTATAACACAAGAGTGTTTCCCTGTTTTTTTTAATGTCACAAACAACTAAACTAAGCCGCCTGTAAGTGCTTTGGGAGGTAAGGCTGAGATGCAGGCTGCTTTATTTTGAAGGGAAACTTCCGACTTCCTGCAACAAATTTGTTCCTACTCCCGGAAGCAAACGCAAGTGTGTCTCAAACCGTGGCAGACTTGGTAACAGACAACGAAGACAACTATTTTTAGACAAGTGAGGATTCACAACCTCATCTTTTTGAAGCTGAATATACTGAGGATGAACTGCTGCTTATAGAAGCCAGCATGAAGAAGAGGCTGAAACGTTGGAGCAGACGGGAGCCAAGAGACTGCGACATACTCACACTGCAAATCTGGAATTTTTCAGCCAAGCTATGCCGAATTAATGGAGTGCTTACCCAAATTAGCAAAACGTCCCCGGCCAGCTTGACCAAACGGACTACTGTCCATCGAATGAGTCACTATACTATTGATCATGATACATGCAGAACATCACCGTACACTACAGTACATACACTGTCTGGCTAGCTGTGTACAAACAAAACATGAAATAATGCTTTACAGATTCTGTAATATGATTGTTCATGTTTTTCACTCAGTACAAGTTGGTGTTCTATCACAGTGTTGTGCATTACAAATTCAAACGCGTTTCGTGTTGTTGTAGAAGCTAGCTTATCTTCTGATATTCTTTTTTAAAAAAGCCCTTTGATAGATTTATGTGTGCTAGTTCTAGCTATTAGGCTGTTGTAGTTTTTATTTTATTTTACTTTTTATTTTACTCGTTGGGGGCAGCTATTTGTTGTTCGAGCTTTGTTTTTGTTTTTTTAAATGCACTGTAGCACTTTGAGATTGTTTGTTCAATGTAAAGTGCTTTTACAAATACAATATATTATTATTATTATTATTATTATTTCTCACTGTTGTTAGCTTTTACAGCTAATACCATAGCATGTTGATGTGTTAGTACACTAGAAAAAGAGTTCCTCAGTGTTTACTCTTACAATAACAATGTTGCTGCAGTGTGGTCATTATACAGGTTACAGAACATAAATGAAGTATGGTTGACAGTTTTTGAATGCATTTTTAGAGTGATTTAGAGGTAGAATTGATTGCTCCCATTAGCTGCAGTGCTAGCCACCTAGAACGAGGCAATTTTTATATGTTAAAATGCAAAAAAAACCAACTAAAACCTATCTCATGATTGTGAACGATAGGCAAAATTCCCCCCAAAAAGTGCAGTCCCCCTTTAATTTCAAAATCTACTTGATTTACAGCAAAAGTTGAATTTACTGTAAGTTAATAAGTTAATGCTCTGATAAAATAACAAAGGATGCAAAACCTACCGGGGGTTGGGACAAACTATTGATCCTGCACTCTTGGAACACAATGGCTGTTTTATATGTAAATGATTAGTGAATCTGCATTTATTTTGAAGCCTTTCTAGAAAATAGATGTTTCATTCGTGGGTCCTCAATGAAAAAAATGAAAACCGAGCAGGAGGAAAGCAGAAATATGTTTGTGTGTGTGTGTGTGTGTGTGTGTGTGTGTGTGTGTGTGTGTGTGTGTGTGTGTGTGTGTGTGTGTGTGTGTGTGTGTGTGTGTGTGTGTGTGTGTGTGGCTGTTAACATAAGCGAGTGGCTGTCATGCATTTTGTTAGCATCGACACTTTTCTTTGGACAGCCCCGCCGAGAGGGATTGCTTGTCGCGAGGAGGAGATAGTTGTCAGGGTTGTGTTTGTTTGCCCTGAGGATGAAGACTGCCTGCATCTTTCATTCCTTAAAAGATGCAGGGAGGTAAAGTGTGGGTGGGGGGGTGGGGAGGTGGATGGGTGCGTGTAGCAATTTCTGCAGCAGGCGGCTTCCAGTGGATCGGAGCGTCCATGTGGAGGGGAAAAAGGCACATTTTATCAAAGCTTCACTTCAGAGAGCACTTGGCCACAAGTCATTTTTACAGCGAGCACATGGATAGCCAGGAGGGGGCGGGGTCACACACAAGAGGTCACGGCAAGTATTCAGGAGAACATGCACTCCATCAACACCTGTTTTTTTATTTGAATTTTATTGGCAAGAACGTTGCTGCTTACTCCTGTCTCTCCAGCCTGAAGTGAGACACTGTAGAGTAGTCAATGTGCAGCTCGTATAGCAGGATAGATTTACTGTCAACTAGAGGAGGGGGAAATAATAATAATAATTTTTAGATGCATCGCCATTCGGACATAGAGGATTATAGAATTAATTAGTAAACGTCAATAATCAATAATCGATTTATTTATTGTAAATAAAGGGCACTCATAGTCCAGTTTTTAACACATTTTCATGAATTTGGGAATTAATTTAACTGTTTCTTATAGAGATGTCCGATAATGGCTTTTTTGCCGATATCCGATATTCCGTTATTGTCAAACTCTTAATTACCGATTCCGATATCAACCGATACCGATAAATACAGTCGTGGAATTAACACATTATTATGCCTAATTTTGTTGTGATGTCCCGCTGGATGCATTAAACAATATAACAAGGTTTTCCAAAATAAATCAACTCAAGTTATGGAACAAAATGCCAACATGGCACTGCCATATTTATTATTGAAGTCACAAAGTGCATTATTTTTTTAAACATGCTTCAAAACAGCAGCTTGGAATTTGGGACATGCTCTCCCTGAAAGAGCATGAAGAGGTTGAGGTGGGCGGGGTTGGGGGAGGGGTAGCGGGGGGGTATATTGTAGCGTCCCGGAAGAGTTAGTGCTGCAAGGGGTTCGGGGTATTTGTTCTGTTGTGCTTATGTTGTGTTGCGGTGCGGATGTTCTCCCGAAATGTTTGTCATTCTTGTTTGGTGTGGGCTCACAGTGTGGGGCATATTTGTAACAGTGTTAAGTTGTTTATACGGCCACCCTCAGTGTGACCTGTACGGCTATTGACCAAGTATGCATGGCATTCTCTTGTGTGTGTGAAAAGCCATAGATATTATGTGACTGGGCCGGCACGCAAAGGCAGTGCCTTTAAGGTTTATTGGCGCTCTGAACTTCTCCCTACGTTCGCGATTAGGAGTGACAAATTGTTTGGTAAACGTATAGCATGTTCTATATGTTATAGTTATTTGAATGGCTCTTACCATAATATGTTACGTTAACATACCAGGCACGTTCTCAGTTGGTTATTTACAGTGTTGGGTTAGTTACTGAAAACCAGTAACTAGTTACAGTTACTAGTTACTTTATTTCAAAAGTAACTCAGTTACTAACTCAGTTACTTACACCAAAAAGTAATGTGTTACTGTGAAAAGTAACTATTTAGTTACTTCTTTTTTTTTCCCCTTTTTTTTTTAAGGCTCCCATTAATGCCCTTTTAGCCTTCATTTCAGTACTGTTATTGCACTGGAGAAAAATACAATCTGTTGATCAACTTGACATACATTTGCATCACTGAACTCAGAAAGCAATGTGGTCTACATACAACACACCAAGACAAAGATATGTTTCATGGGCCAATTTATTTCAGGCCAGAACAAATTGACAAAACTATTTTAAATAGCTGCAACATAATGGTACTTTAACTTTTACTTTAAGTAGATAGGATCTTTGATCCAAGACACAACTTACATTTAACTAAAATGTTATTTTCTTTGTGCTCGACAAAAGAAAAGTATTGAGAATGTCTCCATGTTAAGAAACTCGACATCTGGCTTCACCATGATGTCTTGTTAGTTGTTATGAGAGTAGCGCATGTGTGTGTGTGTGGCCCTTTAAGATATGACAGCATGTGAAGTGAGTGACGTCAGTGAGTGAGTGGGCGAGAGAGGTGAGGGACCGGCGACAGTGAGTGCGTGCAGGTGCTCTAGCTTGGTGGATGACTGCGTCCAATAAAGTCACAAAGTTGCAACAAACCGCCGGCCTCGTCATTCACCCTCAGCTGTAAAGACCCACTTCCGGGTAAAGTGAAGGTTGTTAGCCCCGAAATACATAGGCCCTGGAGGAACGTCTCCCCTGCGCCACTCAACTATGGTCTGGGAGCCCCTCCGCCCGCCACCCACACAAAGCACGCCTCTTCTCTGCACGCCTCTTCTTTTCCTTGTGACACACAAAGAAGACACCGCAGCGCTGCTATAAAACACACTCAGATCTTCTGTTTCTAGCCGACACTACATAAAAAATAACGTAAAATAACGCAGTAACGCATCATGTAGTAACGGTAACTGAGTTACTGAATATAAAAAGTAACGCGTTAGATTACTAGTTACCGCCGAAACTAACGGCGTTACAGTAACGCGCTACTTTGTAACGCGTTAGTCCCAACACTGGTTATTTATGCGTCATATAACGTACACTTATTCAGCCTGTTGTTCACTATTCTTTATTTATTTTACATTGCCTTTCAAATGTCTATTCTTGGTGTTGGGTTTTATCAAATACATTTCCCCCAAAAAATGCGACTTATACTCCAGTGCGACTTATATATGTTTTTTTCCTTCTTTATTATGCATTTTCGGCCGGTGCAACTTATACTCCGGAGCGATTTATACTCCGAAAAATACGGTGACAATAATTTTGATGGTCGATTAGTCAACGATTATCCTAACGATTAGTCGACCAATCAGACAATAAAGCGTACACATATTTAATGGCTCTAATCGACTGCTAAACGCAGCTTAAGTCATTTTAGACATGTTCTTGCGAACGACAAAGATGGCTAATTCATTCATAAATATTTATTCATACCGTAACTGTGCTGCTCATTCTGCTGTTACACAAATTAAAATGACTAATAAAATGTTGTCCATTTAAAAGAAAGGAAAGGCAAAGTGCTAAAAAAACAATTGCCCTTGTTTATGTATTTAAAAACAGTTGAAATAGCAGCAATGAAAACAAACAACAAAACACAAAATCTAACTTCCTCAAAAAAGCTGCACACTGATATATTGATTATTGGTTAACTATTGGCAGTTTTGGCACTCTAATAGACTCAATGTGTACAATTATATATTTGATTAATTATTCCTTTCTCTTAAATGGACAACATTTTAATAATCATTTACATTTTTGTACTAGCTGAATGAGCAGCAAAGTTACAGTATAAATAAATATTTATGAAGGCATGAGTCATCTTTGTTGTTAGTAAGCACATGCCTAAAATAACTTAAGCTGCATTTAAAAGGTCAATTGGAAAAAATGACGCTTCATTATCTGATTAGTCGACTAATCGTGAAGATAATTGTTGAGTAATCGATTCTCAAAATAATCGTTGGTTGCCGCCCAAGTCCAATAATGGCTTAATAGCGGAAAATCGTCCGCTAAAGTTGGCACAAAATTAAGTTTTCTTGTCAAAAAGTTGTAGTGAAACTGAGCAAACAAAGTTCATCCTTCCTGACAGCTTTTAATCTGCTTTAGCCCAGTCACTCTGTTTTTATTCTATGTGTTTATTTATTGATATATACATTTCTGTCTTTCAAAATTCCAGCTTCATTTGACAGCCCCACCCTATTTTTTTATCTGGTTTCTCCCCGCCTTATCCCCTCAGAGCCCATCTGTCTGAACTTGGTCCATTTCCATTGCTGACCTCATAAAGACAAACGTAAGAGGATTCGTCTCTCGGTTGTGTCAAACCAAATCATCCTGCCGCTGCCTATAGGATAAAGAGCTTAGATATTAAACATATTAGGCTTTACTAAAAAAAAAAAAAAGACTATATGCGATGTCCACCCTGTGACTGTAAGCTTTTTCCTGATTAATGCTTTCCCTCTTCGGTGTCATTGTGGGAAATACGTCATGCGTCTTTGTCGCCTGTCAGAGCATTTTGTATTCATAGTCGGGTGTAGCATCATGGTCATTGTTGTTTTTGTTTCCTGACAAGTTACATTGAAGATGTGCGCAGAGAAGGAAGGAAGCTTTTAGCTTTTGCAGTGATTAGAGAAAAGGAAAACAGAAAGTTGAGTTGAGTTGAGTTTGAGTTTATTTGGAACATGCATGCATACAACATGATACATCACAATTTCCAGTTTCTCTATTCAACATGTTCGAAAAGGAGTAGGAAAAGCAGAGCTTATTTAATACCCCCTACCCCTTTTCTTTCACATAACAGTTGCTAAAACGTTTGTTCACTTCCTGTTCTCAATTTATTCACAATATACTCCATAAGTAATGACAATAAAAATAAATAAATAATACTCGGTGAAGTAAGTTACATTTCATATGGTGAGATGAGTAAGATTATCTTGAAAATTAATGGATAGAATGTTTATAATGGTTCTTCTTCTTTGTACTTTATAAACACTTTAAGTTTGAAGAGTTTCTTGAAGTGGATCATATTAGTACATTGTTTGATTTCTGTGCTTAATCCATTTCATAATTTAATTCCCACATACTGATATACTGAAGGTCTTAAGTGTTGTATGTGCGTACAAATGTTTTAAATTATATTTTTCTCTAAGATTATATTTCTCCTCTTTTTTTTTGAGAAGAATTGATGTGTATTCTTGGGTAGCAGATTATAGTTGGCTTTGTGTGTAATTTTAGCTGTTTGCAAATTCACTATGTCGTGGAATTTCAGTATTTTTGATTCAATAAATAAAGGGTTTGTATGTTCTCTATATCCAACATTATGTATTATTCTAACTGATCTTTTTTGTAACACCGTTAATGAATAAAGTGTACTTTTTGTAGTTATTTCTCCATATTTCTATACAATAACTCAGATATGGTAACACTAGCTAGCAGTAGAGAATATGAAGTGATTTTTGGTCTAGAACATGTTTTGCTTTATTCATTATTGACGTGTTTCTTGCTACTTTATGTTGTATATTTTTTACATGAGATTTCCAGTTCAATTTATCATCAATCATTTTACCTAGACATTTGGTTTCATTTACTCTTTCAATTTCTATTCCGTCTATTTGTATTTGTGTTTGAATTTCTTTTCTACTGTTACCAAATAGCATTAGTGTAACACAAAAAAAAGTAATTGATTAAAAAAAAAAGTAAAATAAAATAAAATACAAGGTTTAAATGAGTAAAAATTATGAAAATATTGAATTAATAAAAATAAATGCATAATTAATTATGTCGTCAATAGTCTTGGCCAAGACGCATGTCCATGTTAAGGACTAAAAATAAGTCATATGTATATTTAAAGGGGACCTAGGATGATTTTTATCTGCATTTAAAACACTTTCTTGTGGTCTCGATCAGGGGTCTTCAATGTTTTCTTGGCCGAGGACCCCCAAACTGATGGAGAGACGTAGTGGGGACCCCCAACCTGTATAAAATTATGTTTTAAATTCTAAAGGCATCTTTAGCTTTAACGTGCTACACTGAAATATTCAAATGATACAGTATAGCGCAACTAATTGCTAGCAGGCAACTTGTGCGCTAATTGCTAGCTATCTTAAATGCTAACATGAATCGAATAATATAATTAATTATGACAAAGTTGATGGATTGGCATCACGGATCTCTCCTGCCACATCGCATCAGATGCTAACGAGCTATGTTAAAAAGCGAGGTGGCGATGCATGTGACGGAAAATCTATTTGTGACGATCCAATTGTATCCGTTTGGGGAAAAACTGATGACATCAAACTGCACCAGTCTTTGTTGTCCCTTTTTGTTTTCCTTATAGTCATGATGATCCTTAAAGGGGAACTGCACTTTTTGGGGGGAATTTTGTCTATCGCTCACAATCATTATGAGAGACAAGAAGACAAAAAGTTTTTTGGGTTTTTTTGCATTCTAAAATATAATAATCGACTAGTTTTAGTTGGCTAGCAATGCAGCTAATGGGAGCAATCAATTCTACCTCTAAATCACTTTAAAAATGCATTCAAAAACCATCAAGAATACTTAATTTATGTTCTGTAACCTGTATAATAACCAAACTGTAGCAACATTGTTATTGTAAGAGTGTACTAACACATTGGTGTGCTGCGGTATTAGCCATAAAAGCTAACTACGGCAAGAGATAAGCTAGCTTCTACATCAGCACAAAACATGTTTTGAGTTTGTAATACACAACACTGTGATAGAACACCAATCTGTACTGAGTGAAAAACATGAACAATTAGGGCTGGGCGATATGGCCTTTTTTTAATATCTCAATATTTTTAGGCCATGTCACAATGCACGATATATATCGCAATATTTTGCCTTAGCCTTGAATGAACACTTGATGCATATAATCACAGCAGTATGATGATTTTATGCGTCTACATTAAAATGTTCTTGTTCATACTGCATTAATATATGCTCATTTTAAACTTTCATGCAGAGAGGGAAATCACAACTAAGTCAATTGACCAAAACTGTATTTATTAAACAGTTATTAAGCAGTGGCACAAACATTCTTGTAATTTCAAAACAGAAAGTGCAAGATTGTCAGAGACATTTTAAAACAAGCTATTAGTGCACTTTTGTGCATGATGTCACTAAGATGACAAATCAAAACACTAGATTAAAGTGCACTTTTTGTACAGAAGACCACTACAATAGTTTAAAACAAATAAAGTGCACTTTTGTGCATAATGTCACACAATATATTTCAATAAGTGTCAAATAAAAATGAGCTGTATAATAGGAAATCAAATTGTGTACGTCCTTCGCTATGTGTTAGGTTCCGGCGGACGTTATCTCCTTATGTCGTGGACTATTTTTTTCATACGGCGTTGATGTGGAAATGGTTGCCTCATCATTTTGTTGGTGTGGCACCGAACGGAGATGTTGACATGCGGAAAAGCACTCTTCATTCTCTAGCAGGGGACTTTTCAAATGATGCTACATATTAGCAGTAATGCTACTTTTTGTAGCAACGCTTTTGCCCCACACTTGACATATACGGTTGTCTGTTCGACATATTCCCACTTGAAGCCAAACCACCGGCAGACGATGGACCCCCTGCTGTTTTCCTTGGGAATTAATTCTTCCTTCATTTGTTACCAGATTCACACCTTCTTTCTCTCGTATTACCACCAGCACCACAGCTAACGTTACCCATGCCGCTACCTCTCTGCTCCGCGTGACGTGTGTAAGAAGGTGCGCTTGTTTAAGTCTCTGTGAGAAGGAGAGACTAGAAAGAGGGAGAAGAGTCTGTAGTGTAATGCCCGCAGCTAAAAGCAACTGCGTGAGAAGGTATACTCTAATATCTCGATATAGTCATTGTCTATATCGCACAGAGACAAACCCGCGATATATCGATATATCACCCAGCCCTATGAACAATCATATTACAGTATCTGTAAAGTATTATTTTATGTTTTGTTTGCACACAGCTAGCCAGACAGTGTATGTACTGTAGTTGTAATAACACACATGACGTGCTGTGTGTATCATGATCAATATTAAAGTGACTCACGATGCGATTACGATTCAGAAGCTATGATTCGATTAAAAATCGATTATTGTTGCATCTTTAATTTATGTATATTGATGCAGTTTTAACATTTCATTTCGTTTCACTAAATAAACGTAATAAAAAACAATTTATTTGTAATCAGAAACAGTTCAATTAATTCCCACATTTATTAAATTAATGAAAATGTGTGCAAAACTGGAACATGAGAGCCCTAAAATAAAGGAGCTGGTCAGATCTCTCGGTGAGGTGGCTCACTGCAGTCAGCCAATTTTTAGAACTGTCTGCATTACCGGTACTTTATTTACAGTAAATAAATTGATTATTGACGTTTACTAACCAATTCCATAATCATCCATGTCCGAATGGCGATGCATCTAAAAATCGATTATTTCCCCCACTTCTAGTTTTCTTGTCTCTCATAATGATTGTGAACGATAGGCAAAATTCCCTTTTAACATTTTTTCCTGTCCTACGTTCAACATTTTGCAGTTGGCGCTCCGCATTATACACAACAACACAGACCCGACCTTCAAACGCATTTGAGACGTTCTTGCTGCCGATTTTTTTAATTTTTTTTTATTGTTTGTTGTTTGTGTCTTGTGTGTCGATGCAACGATGAAATGAAAAAAGGCCAGACTGCATGGTAATCCCTTACAACCAACCACGCAATCCCTGATTTGTGATGTCGGGCATGCCGCATTGTAAACACATCCAGACAAGGTCATCGCCCTTGAGAGCTGTCGGAGGGAAAGGCAAATGGTGCAAAATGCCTGAGCAATCTTGGATAAATTGAATAAGAGGCCAGGACTAATACATGCCGCCCCGAATCCCTACTACCCCGTTCAGGCTGCACATGTGCATAATCCCGCCAACAAGTTATTGAATTTAGTTGTAAACAATTTATCTTCGCTGTGACCCTCGGCTGAACTCCGCTGCAGAGAGATGGCCTCTTCAGCCACAAAGTGCGTGGCGTGGATTATTTTTCAGTAGCTGTGTGGTAACACTTTGATCTGATGTCTGTACGTTCTCTCGGCGTGTTTGAGGATGAAAACAAACCCTCCTTTGGCGTGGACCCCAACTGGTTGTGTTTTCTTCACTGCTTTACTTCTCGTTTGCACTTTAATTTGAAACAACCTTCCCTCAGCATCCAGTAATCAGTGTTATTTATTGTGATAGAGATTAACTCCAGCCTGATCCACGCCCTCCCACCAACACTGGAGAGATTGTAAACATGCCTCCATGTCTCTATTAAGTGCTTCCTAATGAAACTTCAGCTTGTAAGTTGATGAGTAGAGGAGACTCATCTGGCATGCCTCAGCGGAATTACTCCTTTTGTTTTGTTTTTTCTGCCTCTATAGCCGGCGACAGTCTTTGCTGCAGGCAACGTGATTACAGGCATTTTTGTCTGGTGCTTTCCAGCAAAAACAACTTCAAATATCTGGAAACGTGAACTAATGATGACATTTTTTATGCTAAGAAACCTGACAACTTTCGAGGGCGGTGGTATTAAAAGACTCAGGATTGCAAGAATTTAGATTCCAAAGGGTAATTTGACATTTGTTGTACAATAACACCTTGGTTGATTTCAAAGTGGGGAAAAACCAACATATTATTATTATAAGATAATGATAACAAACTGAAAAAACAGCAAATATAAATATATACAGTGCATCAGGAAAGTATTCACAACCCTTCACTTTTTCTACATCATGTTGTGTTCCAACTAGAGATGTCCGATAATATCGGGCTGCCGATATTATTGGCCGATAAATGCTTTAAAATGTAATATCGGAAATTATTGGTATCGGTTTCAAAAAGTAAAGTTTATGACTTTTTGAAACGGCGCTGTACGTAGTGGTACACGTAGGGAGAAGTACAGAGCGCCAATAAACCTTAAAGACACTGCCTTTGCGTGCCGGCCCAATCACATAATATCTACGGCTTTTCACACACACAAGTGAATGCAAAAAAAAAAAAAGGGTTGTACTTGTATAGCGCTTTTCTACCTTCAAGGTACTCAAAGCGCTTTGACACTACTTCCACATTTACCCATTCACACACACATTCACACACTGATGGAGGCATATTTGGTCAACAGCCATACAGTTCACACTGAGGGTGGCCGTATAAACAACTTAACACTGTTACAAATATGCGCCACACTGTGAACCCACACCAAACAAGAATGACAAACACATTTCGGGAGAATATCCGCACCTTAACACAACATAAACACAACATAACAAATACCCAGAACCCCTTGCAGCACTAACTCATCCGGGACACTACAATATACACCCCCCCGCTACCCCTACCCCAAACCCCGCCCACCTCAACCTCCTCATGCTCTCTCAGGGAGAGCATGTCCCAAATTCCAAGCTGCTGTTTTGAGGCATGTTAAAAAAAAATAATGCACTTTGTGACTTCAATAATAAATATGGCAGTGCCATGTTGGCATTTTTTTCCATAACGTGAGTTGATTTATTTTGGAAAACCTTGTTACATTGTTTAATGCATCCAGCGGGGCATCACATCAAAATTAGGCATAATAATGTGTTAATTCCACAACTGTATATATCGGAATCGGTTGATATCGGTATCGGTAATTGAGAGTTGGACAATATCGGAATATCGGATATCGGCAAAAAAGCCATTATCGGACATCTCTAGTTCCACAGGGGTTAGTGCATGTGCCTCACAATACAAAGGTCCTGAGTAGTCCTGGGTTCAATCCCAGGCTCGGGATCTTTCTGTGTGGAGTTTGCATGTTCTCCCCGTGACTGTGTGGATTCCCTCCGGGTACTCCCACCTCCAAAGACATGCACCTGGGGATAGGTTGATTGGCAACACTAAATTGGCCGTAGTGTTTGAATGTGAGTGTGAATGTTGTCTGTATATCTGTGTTGGCCCTGCGATGAGGTGGCGACTTGTCCAGGGTGTACCCCGCCTTCCGTCCGAATGCAGCTGAGATAGGCTCCAGTACCCCCCGCGACCCCAAAAGGGACAAGCGGTAGAAAATGGATGGATGGATGGAATACATCCATTGTTGTCCTCAAAATTCTACAGACAATTCCCCTATAATCTTCCATGTCCATCAACCCGGCAGAGGTAAATGAGGGCCAATCAAGGAAATGGACCGGCTCCGCCAGATGCCACTTATCATTAGCATCGCCTCCTTTAGCGCTGCATGTGTAAATGTTTTTTTTTATTTTGCAAATTTATTAAAAATAGAAAAAAATCACTTGTACATAAGTATTCACAGTTTTAGCTCAATACTTTGTTGTTACACCTTTGGCAGCAATTACAATCTCAAGTCTTTTTGAAGCTTGGCACACCTATCTTTGGGCAGTTTCAACCAGTCCTCTTTGCAGCACCTCTCGAGCTCTATCAGATTGGATGGGAAGCGTTGGTTGTCATCCAGGATGTGTCTGTACATAGCTGCATTCATCTTAGTCTAGTCAGGGAGGTGACCAAGAACCTGATGGTCACTCTGTCAAAACTACTGCATTTCTCTGTGGAGAGAGGAGAACCTTCCAGAAGGACAACCATCTCTGCAGAAATCCACCTATCAGGCCTGTATGGTATAGTGGCCAGACGGAAGCCATTTCTTAGTAGAACGTTTTCCAAAATGCACCTGAAAGACTCTCAGACCATGAGAAACTAAATTATCTGGTCTGATGAGACAAGATTGAAGTCTTTGTATGGAGGAAGCCAGGCACCGCTGATCACCAGGCTAATACCATCCCTACAGTGAAGCATGGTGGTGGCAGCATCATGGTGTGGGGATGTTTTTCAGTGGCAAGAACTGGGAGACTAGTCAGGATAGAGGGAACGATGATTGCAACAATGTAGAGAGACATCCTGGATGAAAATCAACACTTCACATCCAACCTGATGGAGCTTAAGAGGTGCCGCAAAGAGGAACGGGTGAAACTGCCCAACTGTGCTCCCGCATGAGCCACTTGTGTCAGTGCACATGCTCCTCATCGATCTGCCAATAACAGGTGCGTGATCACGCTACCGCCGCATCCACCTCGGATCATTTCTGCCATTTCCGCGTCTCCCCCTTAAAAGAACCCACATGGGGATTGCTGACAGAAGATTGCCACTCACGACAAAGCTGCTAGGTTGGGCTTTAAGGATTTGGCTGCCAGTTGGAAGCTTTAAAGGCCGCATGACTTTCCCGGCGAAGGCTGAAATTCAACACACACTTGCGCACAGGCCACTGGAGTTGGCGGCTGACAGTGATTATAAACCCTGGGAATATCTCCCACGTGGTAACCTCATGTGGCTATCAAGAGCTGCACGCCAACCCTCTCATTTCTTGTCAACCATCGCCATGGTAACAATCAGGCTGCACCCCCGTCCGCCTCCCTCCTCGCCGAGACCACTCAAACTTGTCAGGGACCATTCAGGATGCGGATTGCCAGGCCATAAACCCGGCAGAGGTAAAAGAGGGCCAATCAAGGAAATGGACCGGCTCCGCCAGATGCCACTTATCATTAGCATCGCCTCCTTTAGCGCTGCACGTTTACATACGGCCACTTGATTTATGTGCATGCTCCAGCTACAAAAAGATTCGAGAAGAAAACCGGCTTAGACATGTTCTGTAATCATGGTCGGGGTGAAAGGCGCCGCAGAACTGCATTTAGAGGCTAATTCTGTGAGAGCAGATGCTCGTGAAAGTGGAGGAGCGACGTGCTTGTCGATGGAAACCACGCGGAGATGGAAAGTTGTCTTCTCAAATGTCTCTCTGTGTGTGGCTCGGCTGATGTGGCGTCCACGGCGAGGACATTATGCGCTTGCTAAAATGCTGTAAATTCACAAAAGGAAAAAGAAAACTTTGAAAAAATGGATTTAAAATAATAGGAGCTAAACGTTGTTCTTCAAGGGGATGTAGACAAAATACTTAAATCATGTTTCCTACTAGGCTCTGCATGCTTCTATTCGCAATTCACTTCTTCTCTGGCAAAAGAAAGTTTTAGTACCTGCGGCCTCATCTATAAAGCTTGCCTAGGCACAAGGTGCGTGACATCCATACTTGCCAATCTTGAGACCTCCGATTTCGGGAGATTGGGGGGTTGAGGTGGGCGGGGTTGGGGGGGAGCGGGGTTTGGTGGTAGCGGGGTTTTATATTGTAGCCTGGAAGAGTTAGTGCTGCAAGGGGTTCTTGGTATTTGTTCTGTTGTGTTTATGTTGTGTTACGGTGCGGATGTTCTCCCGAAATGTGTTTGTCATTCTTGTTTGGTGTGGGTTCACAGTGTGGCGCATATTTGTAACAGTATTAAAGTTGTTTATACAGCCTTTCTCAGTGTGACCTGTATGGCTGTTGATCAATTATGTCTTGCAGTCACTTACGTGTGTCTGCAGAAGCCGCATACAACATGTGTCTGGGCCGGCACGCTGTTTGTATGGTGAAAAAGCGGACGCGACGACAGGTTGTAGAGGACGCTAAAGGCAGTGCCATCACGGCACGCCCTTAATATTGTTTTCCGGGTGAAAATCGGGAGAAATTCGGGGAATGGTTGCCCCGGGAGATTTTCGAGAGGGGCACTGAAAACCGGAAGTCCCCCGGAAAAATCGGGAGGGTTGGCAAGTATGGGGACATCTTTACTTTCTCCCAGGTGTACACACATCACGATGTGGAACATATGTGAAAGCCACACATTTTGTCCCTTGCAGTGACTTCTTCTTTTCGCAAGTAAAAGCATCTGATTGGCTCTGGTTCATAACTAACCCCCACCCCTCTTTAAATGTACTCCAATGAAGAGCTGTGATTGGATATATTCCAAAACTACAAGACAAAATCAAATATGGTTGGATTTTGGTTCTGTCAACATTTTGGTCTCGTATATATACTTTAACAGGTCAGTTAATTATGTTAGTGTTAGTCAACCTACCTTTGTTTTCATTGCTTATCATCTTAGCTTTCTTTACCTGCTCCGTAAAAAAAAATTAAAAAAATAACACAAATAAAATAAACAGCTTCCAGCCCACAGCGAGCACGGCTTTCTCTGTGGCACGGCCCAGCCATGCTTACCGCACTTTTGGGACCCCATTACCTTAAGTAAATCTGTGGGAAACACTATTTCTAACAATGAATAATCGTGATTTCAATATCGATAAAAAATAATTGTGATTATTATTTTGGCCATATTCATGCAGCCCTAAATGAGACCCCCTATCAGTCGGACATTGATACCATATGATTGACATACAGTAAACCGCTTTGTTCTTAGTCTTGCATACTCGCTATAAACTTTGGGCGTAATAATTAAGAAATTGCTTGCTAACATTACGCTAACCCACAGTCTCCGGTGGCCCGTTTTCTTGCTGTCCTTGTTGTCCTTTTAGATAAAATGTTGTCAATAGAGGAGACTGTTGTTGTCCTACGTTGTTGTTGTTTGTCACATTGGTCAAACCCCATTGGTCGAGCATATTCGCCACATACGCAACAAAAATAAACCCAAACATAAGCAGGACATTGACTCCACTGTCTCCCCTTGGCTGTGGAGCTCAGTTTTCTTCCTGCCCTCAGTTTTCTCTCGAATAAAATGTTAATCTTTTTAGAAGTGACATTTTAACTTTGGGCTTTAAACATATTGGTTGATTCCAAGAAGAAGGAACAAAATTGGGAGAAATGACAATAATAAACACACACTGACATCACACTAAGTCCTCAGTTTCCACTCAGCTGCAGTGCTTTGTATTCTTGCTGCCTGTCTTTGTTAGAAGCAGGGCTGCACGATTAATCGACTTTGCGCATACGAAACCGCAAGAGGCTGAGGGTTGTTTTTTTTTACCTCCGCCGTCACAGGCATTTGAGTGACATGTTGGCCAGTCAAAATTGTTCCTCTCTTGCCGCAAACAGGGAAAAAAGACGTCTCAGCACCTGAGCGCGTTTATTTAACAGTAGAATTAGCTGAATGCAGTGAGCCCTCTTTTCAGTCATTCACAATCTCTGTCTAGATAGGCGGAGACTACTTGCACTCAAGTGCCGTAAAGTAACAACAATTAGGAGGGGAAGAAATATGATCACAAATCCAAATGTCTGGTCTTGGGAATATTTCAGCTTCAAATTGGATGGGCAATATGAGCCCATCAACACGGACAAAGAAGCGAGAATGTCGTGATCACATTTTGGCAGCAAACAGAAATGCACTTTAGGATGTTCAATATCTATTTAGCTTAAATTTTTGCATACAAAAATGAGTCCATTTTAATTTTAGTTTTGTTATTTAGAATAATAATGTTATTTACCTTCCTATCACAATACAATGGTAAACAATTCTACAATAATGAGGAATAAAAGTGTATATCCTATTTAATGGTTACCTATATTATTTTGGTATATATAATGATTACATTACACACACTGTATAGTCTTTATCGGTTATTTCTTCAGTTTAAGAGCATGATCTAGACCAGGAGTGTCAAACTCATTTTAGCTCAGGATCTACATGGAGGAAAATATTATTTCCAAGTGGGCCGGACTGGTAAAATCATGGCATGATAACCTAAATATAAAGACAACTTCAGATTGTTTTCTTTGTTTAAAAATAGAACAAGCACATTCTGAAAATGTACAAATCATAAAGTTTTTTTACACTTACATGATGCGGTTAATAGTATTCTATCTTCATTTTACCGATATTTGTACTTTTTGTCTTGTGATAATGAAATAGGTGAAATTGAATCTGGCAGGGTTTTAAAAAGCTCCCATTAGTGTTCATTTTTAATCTATCAGAAGATGAAATTAATAATATCAAAATCAGATTAACGGATGTTATTAATGTAATTTACTCATTTTTCTTCAACTGATGTACTAACATCATGTGGTTTATTCTGTACACTCTACAACAAAACTTGTGAATTTGAACTCATTTCATGAATTACACATAAAGTTAGAAGGGGATACATATTATTTCAGCATATTTATGTGTTCAAATAACCCTATTTTCATGATCTTTGGGTTATGTGTCCAATGTGTGCCCAGTCATAAGTACAACAAGAATGCACAGATTATCAAACGTATTATGAAATGTCACAGGTTACATTAGCAACAACATATTTGACAACCAAGGCATGAACGTAACAATCCACATGTTATATCACTAATAAGCAGTGTAAATAAGTAGTGTCCAAACACGGAAGTGTTGACTCTATCTTAACATGGCACATGGCACATTTGGAACAGTTGTTTCTTTCATTAAAAAATTTCAGCTAATTTTTATCCTAGGCAAACTCATACGTTTGACACCCCTGACTGATCGAAAGCTGTCGACATAAAGCCAAATATTTATTATTGCATATTGTTCGAATGTGTGGCACCTTGAGACAAGAATATGTTGATAGTCTAAAAGTAACATGTCTTCCTTCACTTGTTTATTTTTGCAGTTTTATGCGTTTTAATGTATAAATTTGAAAATCCCAAATAGAATCATACCTTGGGCGTCTAGCTGGGTAAACAGATGTCTCAAACATTGTTAGGTTGTTTGCAGCTCAGAAATATAATGGCTTTTTTGTCCAAAAAGCAGGTCTGGGAAAAAAAAAGGGGGGCGGGGGGGGCTCTAATTAAGGGTCAGCAGCTCCAAGTAACGAGTCCATGGTTCTCGCCCGGAAAAGGGTGGAGTGCCATCTCTGGGTTGGGGAAGAGATCTTGCCCCAAGTGGAGGAGTTCAAGTACCTCGAAGTCTTGTTCACAAGTGAGGGAAGAGTAGATCGTGAGATCGGCAGGCTGATCGGTGCGGCGTTTTCAGTAATGCGGACGCTGTATTGATCCGTTATGGTGAAGAAGGAGCTGAGCTGCAAGGCGAATCTCTCAATTTACCAGTCAATCTACGTTCCTATCCTCACCTATGGTCACGATCTTTGGGTTATGACCGAAAGAACAAGATCACGGGTACAAGATCTACGTTCCTATCCTCACCTATGGTCATGATCTTTGGGTTATGACCGAAAAGACAAGATCACGGGTACAATATCTACGTTCCTATCCTCACTCATGGTAATGATCTTTGGGTTATGACTGGAAGGACAAAATCACGGGTACAAGATCTACTTTCCTATCCTCACCTATTTTCATGATCTTTGGGTCATGACCGAAAGGACAAGATCACGGGTACAAGATCTACGTTCCTATCCTCACCTATTTTCATGATCTTTGGGTTATGACCGAAAGGACAAGATCACGGGTACAAGATGTACTATCCTATCCTCACCTATTGTCACAGGCTTTGAGTTATGACCGAAAGGACAAGATCACGGGTACAAGCGGCCGAAATGAGTTTCCTCCGTCGGGTGGCGAGGCTCTCCCTTAGAGATAGGATGAGAAGCTCTGTCATCCGGGAGGAGCTCACAGTAAAGCCACTGCTCCTCCACATGGAGAAGAGCCAGATGAGGTGGTTCGGGCATCTGGCCAGCCAGACGCCTACCTGGGTAAGTGTTTAGGGCACGTCCGATCGGTAGGAGGCCACAGGGAAGACCCAGGACACATTGGGAAGACTTATGTCTCCCAGCTGGTCTGGGAACACCTCGGTATTCCCTGGGAGGAGCTGGACGAAGTGACTGGGAGAGGAAAGTCTGGGCTTCCCTGCTTAGGCTGCTGCCCCCGCGACCTGACCTCGGATAAGCGGAAGAAGATGGATGGATAGATGGATAATTAGGGTCATCTTATGTTTGGGTCAATACGATAACATCATACAAACTGAACCCACAAGCGTTTCCAGATACCTAAATATCAGTCAATAGCAGTTAGTCATACCTCGTCTCTGACCCAGAAGATGTTGTTTTTTGCCGTCAATCCTCAAGCGTGAATGCGACAACAACAATAATAGCGAGCTGTGTTGTTCAGCGCCTATTGACGCTTAATTTTCCGCTCTCGTGATTATCATCGGCGTCGGAGAGACGCTGAGTGATCGGAGCCTGCGACAAGCAAGGAGGCGGCCACCTGCGCCCGCCCGCGCCGACACCAGAAAACGCACTTAATTAGTTTCGCGCCAGCTCGCTCCACGTCTTGGCGGTGACATCAGCACCTTTGGGGGAAGTTAAGCATGGTCTTCTCGTGTGTTATTTGATGAACACGGTGGAAGAACAAAGAGCTTCTCTTGTCTGACTGTACCATCCCTTTTGAATTGGTCTAATTGGGTGCAGGGTAGCCTCCGGTGGAACAGATAGAGCTAAGTAGGCTCTTGTGCGTGTAATTAAAACAAGCTAGCATGGCTGCCTTTTTCCACAAGTGTGTGTGTTTTAACAAACGCGATTAAGGAGTTTATCACCCGAGAAGATGCTTTTCTTTATGTTTTTTTTTTCTTTTTATGTGGCTGCTTCTTGAAGACGGAGTCGAGTAGCTCGTCTTCTCCCGACTAAAAGGTAGCGCTGGTTTGATCCTGGGAGGCCGCTACTTATCAGGAGTGTGGTGATACGGGGGGCTCGCTTGCCTCCGAGGAAATTCGGCTCCTTCTCACTGTTAATATTCTCTGCACCTCTCCGCTGCCCTCCCTCACCATTAAGCCGTGTATTAAAGATTCATACGGATCCTCCGCTGCATTCACAAGCATACCTTCTGCTGCACTCCTCAGCATACTGGTGAAGTCCCCTAATAAGGATACTTAGAGTAAATCCCCCCGGCTCCCCTTTTCACGCCGGATTAGCGTTCTCACCCCGGGTGACGAGAACAATCAGCGGAGAGGTGATCAACAAGAGGCCTCCTCATTGGTGAGATGTTTGTTTTCGGATCCAGGAGTTAGTTCTCTTCCGTCTTGTTTTGCTGGATTACCATCCATGACTTCCCTTTTGCATTTGTTCCCAGCATTCAGCTCTCAGGACAGGAAGACGCACACATTAGCAACAATAGCGTCACTTAGTTAGCCTATTTCTTGCAGAAAAACACTATGGTCAAATTGACAGCTACGAGGTCTGTCGCTGGCTGGCGGATAGTTTGCAGAGCTCCAGGTTTCTTTTTAAGATACGCAGCAAAGCCCGCAGAATGATTTTTTTTGGTTGATGATCATTCAAAATCAACATTTTAGTGCCTCTTCTTTCCAAAGTGAGGGAGGCGATAGATTTTTCCCATGTTTGGTGCTCGTACCTCGATATATTGCAGCCTCCTGTGAGAACGACACAATATATTATTTGGTATGTAAATGATAATACAACCATTTCAAGGCTTCTTGCTAGTTTACTGTTAATATCGGGTTACTTTATGGTTCTATCTACACTTCTGTTAAAATATATTCTTCTGTTTTTGCATACTTTACATAAGTTTTGGGCAATAGTAAAAATGTCATAATGGTCATAATGCTGATACTGTGAAGATCTGTCACTTAATTTCTGTTTGTTTTCCTCGTTTTTGTATTTACTTCCTATCAGTGCTCTTATTTTGGTTTCCACTTCCTGCTTGTTTTGCTGAGCACTGTTTATTCACACACCTGCTGTTGATTGGCAGCTGGTTCACACCTGCGGCCAATCAACATGTACCGGTATGCTATTTATGCCTTGTCTCGAGCACTCCTCAGTGCTCGATGATAACTCTTTATGTTGGAACTGTTGTTTGCAAGACTGCTTCATTTCTCTGTTGATGATAATTAAAGTCATCTTACCTGCTCATTGTCCTCCTGGTTCTTGCATCTTGGGGTCACAAAAACGGCAGCCATGCGAGTTCCCAGCAGATACATATTTTCAAATGATTACACTTTTGATTAGATAGGCGAACACACTTCTACAGAGCTGAAAATATTTTGTGGCGTACCTCAGCGATCAATACTTGGACCACAATTGTTCAATCTCTACACAAACGACATTTGTAAAGTTACATAGGACTTAAAGTTAGTATTATTTGCCGATGATACAACTGCGTTTTGTTCAGCAGAGAACACACAGAAGCTAATACAAATAATAACTGAAGAAATGAAAAAGATGGTTTGACAAAAACAGACTATCTTTGAATTTCAGTAAAACTAAAATAATGCTATTTGGTAACAGTAGAAGGGCAAGTGAAATACAAATTCATCATCATCGGCGGTCACTCGAAGCGAGTATGACGATCCTCCTGGTAGGGGGGTATCCCTTTATGGAGGATGCCTGTGCGTGACTTAGTTTAACGTGGTGAGACTGGTCCACAGACAGTCACCACACTATCCTTGACAGATCCAGGTCAGGGTCCAGTGGCATGGAGTCCAAGACGACTGGGGACCCTTTTTTGCTGCAGCCTTAATCCGCCATCCCAGCCGTTGTGACACTCCATAGGGTTAGCAATCATCCTCCGCCTGTTCCACCGTTGAGGTCTTGGGCTGTTATTTCCCCATAACTGGGCCCACATGGATGTGGAGGTGCCTTCTTCTGCCATCGCAGTCGTTGTGGTAGTTCTTACATCTACCGTCTTCCGCCTGCTCCGTCGTTGAGGTCTTCACCGTATCCCTGGCTAGGGGGCAGTCCGGTACTAGGCCTTTGCCAAGGGCCACCTGGGGTAACAGTAGTAAAGGGGTTAACCTCCTAGTGCCCCAAGACCCCATAGAAGATCCTCCACTGCCGGGTGCACTTTAACGTCATGCCCAGGACAAATACAAATACAAAAAGACGGAGTAGACATTGAAAGGGTAAAATAAATCAGATTTTTGGGTGTCCATCCATCCATCAATTTTCTACCGCTTTTCCCGTTCGGGGTCGCGGGGGGTGTTGGAGCCTATCTCAGCTGCATTCGAGCGGAAGGCGGGGTACACCCTGGACAAGTCGCCACCTCATCGCAGGGCCAACACAAATAGACAGACAACATTCACACTCACATTCACACACTATGGCCACTTTACTGTTGCCAATCAACCTATCCCCAGGTGCATGTCTTTGGAGGTGGGAGGAAGCCGGAGTACCCGGAGGGGAGAACATGCAAACTCTACACAGAAAGATACCGAACTCGGGATTGAACTCAGGACCTTCGTATTGTGAGGCACACGCACTAACCCCTGTTCCACACTTCTGCCCGATTTTTGGGTGTAATAAGAGATAATACAGTTAACTGGAAACCTCATGTAAAAAATATACGACATAAAGTAGCAAGAAACACGTCAACAATGAATAAAGCAAAATGTGTTCTCGACCAAAAATCACTTCATATTCTCTACTGCTCGCTAGTGGTACCATATCTGAGATATTGTGCAGAAATATGGGAAATAACTACAAATGTGCGCTTCATTCGCTAAAAAAGATCAATTAGAATAATACATAATGTTGGATATAGAGAACATACAAATCTCTTTATTTATTGAATCACAAATATTGAAATTCAATGGTTTGGTGCATTTGCAAACAGCTAAAATGATGTACAAAACAAACTATAACCTGCTACCCAAGAATGTACAACAATTCTTCTCAATAAAGGAGGATACATATCACCTTAGAGGAAAATGTAATTAAAAACATTTGTATGCACGTACAGCACTTAAAACCTTTAGCATATAAGTATGTGGAATTAAATTATGGAATGGATTACACAAGGAAATCAAACAAAGCACCAATATCATTCAGTTTAAGAGACTCTTCAAACTACAAGTCTTCACAAAGTACACAGAAGAACAATTATGATGAACATCTTAAACCTTTTTTTTTTTTTTTGAGGTAAAGATTATTTATGTATTTAATATTTGTTTACTTATGGCATATTTATTTATTCACTGTTCTGTTATAATGAAATGGGATAAAACTGATGTAAAGGGGTAAGATTTAATACGCTCTGCTTCTTTCTTCTCCTTTTCGGACATGCTTTGATGAAACAACTGGAAATATGTAATGTATTACATTGTATCGTGTGCATGTTCAAACTAAACTGAAACTGAACTGAACTGAATTATAATCTGCCAGAAACACAGCATGAAGGTGTAACGATATCAATTAAGTATTTAATAAATTAACCACTTCAATGGGAAATAAGGGCCCCCCGGTGTAGGGGAGGCTGCGTATAACCAATAGTCGCATTAGAGAAGGTGAAAATACAAAAAAACAAACTATTTGAGAAATCAGACTAATTTAGTGCATGGAAACGCAGTGTATGACACGCTGCCTGCAGCATCTCTCTAAAATCTGCAACAAGTAATCGCTGCTGAATTCCAAACAAGCCAGCTGTGTCTAAAATATATGAGCCCATCACTTTCCTGCCAATAAAAGCCAATTGGAGAGACAGTAAAGTTTGTATAAATGATACAGAGTTAATGCCCTTCATCCCTCTGCCTCCTCAGTCACTCTTGCGTGTTTGCCGCCTCAACGCCGGAGCCTTTGGGCAATTAGGCGAGGGCTCGGGAACACACATTAATCTGGCCATTATATATCTCTATCCCAGTTCATTTATAGTCGGGCTGGTGAAGCATGGGCATTAATTGGCTGTGTTGGATGACACACAGCCAAATGACATTTGCATAGATCATTTTTAAATTGCCAGCCCCCATCCAGCCAGGAGAATGAGGGTCTACTCACACTAGGCCAATGGGTACCATGCCTGTGCCCACTTTGCGCCTATAGCGTGGTTGGCGTGAGTGCACGGACTGATCCGCTCCCAAGTACGGGCACGGCATGATTGCACGTAAACACATGCATGCACCCACGCAAGCTAGCCTAGTCTTGGAAGCACGTTTCCTGCTAGGAATAAATTCTAGACTCAAAATACATATACAGTAATACTAAAAAAAACACGCTTGCTTTCCCAATAAGACATGTCATTTAATTAACTTAACGCACTGACACATTTAATTAAATAAATTAACTACAAAGACACAAAATAATTGAATGCTGCCTCATTGTGTAGTTGTGTCATTTTTAAGGGTGTAACGGTACACAAACATTTCGGTTCGGTACGTACCTCGGTTTAGAGGTCACGGTTCGGTTAATTTTCGGTACAATAAGAAAACAACAAAATATAAATTTTTGGGGTATTTATTTACCAAATTTGTAAACAATGGCTTTATCCTTTTAACATTGGGAACACTATAATAATTCTGCCCAAAAATAGAAATAGCTCTGTGTGTGATGGATGTGAGCCACCACTAGGCTGATCAGTGAAACAGCAGGCAGTCATGAATGCTAAGCATAACAATAACATACATATACACACAGGGTCCATTGCCAGGGTTAATGTGGTCAACATATATAAAATAAAAACTAAATAAGATAAGGCTCAGAATGGTTTCTTAACAAAATCTTTCTACATATGAAGTGCTTTTTTTGATTGATTCATTGAGACTTTTATTAGTAGATTGCAAAGTACTGTACATATTCTGTACAATTGACCACTAAATGGTAACACCCGAATACGTTTTTCATCTTGTTTAAGTCGGGGTCCATGTTAATCAACATTAAACTGCCTCAAGTTGTTGCTCAGATTAAATAAAATGACACAACTTTTCTTCTACATATAAAAAGTGCAACATTAAACAGATTCAAGTCAACTCAGCCACCCGCCCCAACCCCCACCCCCACCCCTCCCGAAGCCTTTAACCCTGGTGACTTTTTATCCACATTGTCTGCAGAAAGAAGAAGTGGGTCAAAATTTAGTTTTTAATGCAATATGGTCTTAAATCTGCTGCTATGAAAACACCAACGGCATTTGTTATTGCTTTAGCCCTGCCTGACTGGCCGAGGAGAGGCTGCTTGAATGTGGTGTTTGCACGACGCTCGTCTTTCTTGTCGTTGAAGCGATGTTCACTTGGGGGTGGTGACGCTTCAAATGGGTTAGCATGTTTGACGTGTTGCCAGAAGCATACCCTACTGCTGCTGAACAATGTCGGCAAACCGCTTTCGCTTTGTTGTCGTAGCCCGGCCGCTGCTAGCATGCCGTGTGTTGTGCCTCGGTGTGCATTGTTTACACAACGTGCGGTACGCTACTTAATATGTTCGCTACACCTCCGGACTGAACCGAAACGGTTAAATACAAATACACGTACCGTTACACCTTTAGTAATTTTTCATTTTTGTGATCGCTCCTAGAAATGCACAACGGTTACGGACACATTTCATTATACAAATTAAATCCAAATATTTAAAGTAATCCAAAAGTCAAAACCCGTAGCACGTCCGCTCACCCGGACCTCCAGGTACATTTGCATGCGCGATAAAGACATGTAATTTTATTTATCTGATCGCCCCTTGCAAGTTCTTAATGACCCCATTTTATAATGTCATTAAAAATACAATTCACCAAATAATCCGAAAGCCCATAGCTTGCACGCTCACTCGCGACTATATTTGTGTACGTAATAAAGATCTGTGACTAAAATAACGTGATCACTCTTTGCAAGTTCTTTATGATAACCGACACACTTGATGATATAAACCAGATACAAAGATTCCAAACAATACCACGCTGGCTCACACACAATTACGTGTGTGTGTGCATAAGAGACGTATGCACACACTCCATGATTGCTCTTTGCAAGTTCTTAATGGTAACTGATACATTCATTGTACAAATGAAATCCAAAGACTAAAAATAATCCAAAAGTCAAAACCCATGACATGCTCACTTACCCGTGACTCCAGGCACATCAGCATGCATAATGAAGACATTTTATTTACGTGATCACTCCTCACGAGTCCTCAATGGTAACTGACCCATTTTACAATGTACTTAAAAGGCTTCTAATAATCCAAAAGTCTACAGAGTTGTGACTATATTTGTCCAATTAATAAAGATCTGTCATTTAAAATAACGTGATCCCTCCTTTCAAGTTATTCATGGTAATCGACACATTGATTGATTGATTGAAACTTTTATTAGTAGATTGCACAGTTCAGTACATATTCTGTACAATTGACCACTAAATGGTAACACCCGAATAAGTTTTCCAACTTGTTTGAATCGGGGTCCACACTTCTTAATAGAAATGTTAATAAAAAGACCTCAAATAATCCAAAAGTTGAAACCCAGGGAAGGCTTGCTCACACATAAAAGATGTATTACATCATTAAATCAACGTGATCGCTCCTTGTGGGTTATTCAAATTCTTAAAAACGGATACAAAGACTCAAAATAATCCAAAAAGTCAACACCCACTACTACATTCATGTGCACAATAAGGTTACGTTCTTTAACCTGTATAATAACCAAACTGTAGCAACATTGTTATTGTAAGAGTGAACACTGAATAATTATTTTTCTGGTGTACTAACACATCGACATGCTAAGGTATTAGCCATAGAAGATAACTTTGGCAAGAGATAAGCTAGCTTCTACGTCAGCATGTAACGCGTTTGGAGTTTGTAATACACAACACTGTGATAGAACACCAATCTGTACTGAGTGAAAAACATGAACAATCATATTACAGTATCTGTAAAGTATTATTTTATGTTTTGTTTGTACACAGCTAGCCAGACAGTGTATGTACTGTAGTTGTAATAACACACATGACGTGCTGCATGTTTCATGATCAATATTAAAGTCACTCACACTATACACAGTTGTCTGTTTGGTCCAGCTGACCAGGAATGGTTCCAGTTGATTTGGGTAAGCACACCATTAATTCTTCATAGCTTGGCTTAAAGTTCCAGATTTGCAGCGTGACCATGTCGCACTCTCTGGGCTTCTGTCTGCTCCAACGTTTCAGCCTTTTCTTCTATGAGTGGCAGTTCATCATCCTCAGTATACTCAGTTTCAAAAAGAAGAGGTTGTGAATCTTTATTTGTCCAAAAATAGTCATCTTCATTGTCTGTTACCAAGTCTGTCATGATTAGAAAACACACTCGCGTTTGATTCCGGGAGTAGGAACTAATTTGTTACAGGAATTCGGAAGTGCGCTGCTATGGAAACTGAAATAAATGCGCCAAAGAATTAGTTCCGGCTGTGCATAAAAGGAATAAAATACGGTAAATAGTGAACATATTACATATTGTTATGAAGGTGTCTGTTATTAACCTGACTCTCGCCAGATGCTTGTAGTTCGCTGAGCTCCACACAAGGATCTGGGCTCGAGGGCAATGCAAACTCCTTCCAGATAGCAAAAAATAATGAACCAATCAGGATCGCCGGGTGGGATTTCATAGATGTGACGTAGCGCCGAAGCGACTGTTTCATTCAAACGACAAGCGAGGAGGCGTGTGCTGACATTGATTCTGCTATTGTAACTGTTTTGTCGAATCTATCGGATATTAATTCTTTAAAAGATGAACACAGAACGGTTTTGAAGGCATTTATTAACTTTTCGCTCTGTCATTATCCAATATGATTTCCCAGCGTCGCTCTCATCAGCGTCACGGGTTGATTTCGATGTGAGTGGTTGAAGTAGCACGTCATTCAAGATAACAGACAAGTGGTTTATTCAATCACATACAATGATATTTTTACAAGGCCTCGCCTTCTGAAATACATCTCCTATTGAATGGTCCCAGATCCTTGTGTGGAGCTCAGCGAACTACAAGGATCTGGCGAGAGTCAGGTTAGTCTGTTACTACATTATATATACTTGTAGTGTGTATATAAAATGTTGATGGATAGTTTTGAAGTTTTTTTTAGAGACTTTGAAGGCTACACCGGTGACTCACATTAACCGCATTTTGCAAGTGTTGTTTATCATTTTTAAAATCGTAAAAAAAAAAAAAGACGTGTGTTCTTATCTCTCATAGTGATTGTGAACGAAAGGCAAAATTCCCCAAAAAGTGCAGTTTCTCTTTAAATGATCTTTTGAGACGCTCTACGTTGAAATTAATGGGCTTTAGCAGACCTGGGCGCCCAGGGTTCTCACCTATTCCTAAAAGACTTTCCCTTGAGATTAATTCCAAAAGAAATGGAATTTTCCATTTTCACTCGATGTGACCCTGCGATGAGGTGGCGACTTGTCCAGGGTGTACCCCGCCTTCCGCCCGATTGTAGCTGAGATAGGCTCCAGCGCCCCCCGCGACCCCAAAGGGAATAAGCGGTAGAAAATGGATGGATGGATGGATGACTCCACTGCAGATTTGGAAATGAATGGGTGTCAAGCCGCTGTCCTGGAAACGGAGGTTTTGTCCCGGAATAAAATTCATGGGCGAGTGCGAGCGTGGGCCAGCAGGTAGGAGTGGATAAGTGGCGCAGGAGAAAGTAAGGTGCACGAGAATCACAAGTGAAATTGAACACCCTGACCTTGGCTCGATCGTTTTCAAGATGGCCTGGGCGATAATTCCTCGCTCGCCGCCAGCCCTGCCGTCCAAATAAGCGAGGGGGCGGCTGTAATTATCGCCAGAAAGCTCAGAAAGGAGATAAAGAGAAGGAACCTTCGCTGGCAGACGTCGGCTCTATCTCCGCATCTTAACGTGAAGCTGTCGCCGGGTCAAGGCTGGCGTTTACGGCGCGGACCACGCTGGCCTCCGTTCAGCCCACACGGTGACACTTTCTGCTCTGTTTGACACCTTGTTGGTGTGAGCATTTGACATGAAAGACAACTTTTATCGCCCTTTCGCCGCCACCTGGCTGCTTATCAGGCAATCTGCAACCTGATTAAAGCAGCTTATTTTTTTAGCGAGGGGGTCTAATTCCCTATGACCTTTGTGCCTCTGCATTTGATTGCAAATGGTAATCACTGTAAACCTGAGCGATTCATCAAAAACGAATCAAAACGGAGACGCCTCGCCATTCATCAAGTTGCTGTAGGCTAGCATCACGTTGAAATGCTATAAACGTTTCTTCTTCACTTTAATGGAGCATGGTGGATATGCTCTTCATAAACAGCAGTGTGCTCTGGAAGTCTGTGCTCTATAAAAACACAACCACTGAAAGGAGGTTTCTTCATTTTGTACGCAGATTTTCAGTCAAAAATTCTGTGCAAAGTTTAAATTGTACATCCCAGTCAATGTTGGAGTGGCTCACCACTCCCTGTCCACGCCCCCGTTTAAGGCCATGTCCACACTAAGGTTGTACGCTATACTGGTACTATTAAAGTACCGCAGTACTAATGAATTAAAAAAGGTATTGTACTGCTTCTGAAAAATACCAGCTCTTTTTAAAAAAAATTTAACAGGAATGACATGACATTGCTGGTTTTACGAGCAGAGGAGCATGTTCAGCAATGCGCGCACACGGAGTACTTACTAGCAGACACAGTGTGTAGACAGAAAAGGGAGAATGGATGCATTTTGGTAAAAAACTAAAGATAAAGGTAAAGTCATAACACTGAAAGGCCTTCAGGAAGAGGTGCTTTAAGACATGGCTAGCTAGCTAGCGGCTAACATCTATTCGCAGTCGGCAGTGTTTTAGCTACTTCTAAATCACTAATCCCTGTCTCCATGGCGACAAATAAAGTATGTTTCTTACAAGTATCATTATCACTGCAGGACGAGGAATAGCTAAACATGCTTCACTACCCACTGTAGGAGGATACAACAGCTCACCGGCATCACAATGTAAACAAACTGCATGGGTGGATCTACACCTGACATCCACTGTAATGATACCAAGTACAATAGTGCATCTAGTCGATACTACTATGATTGCATTGATATTTTTTTAACATCTTTTTTAGTTTTTTTCAAATTCATATTATGTTTATAAACTCAGGAAATACGTCCCTGGACACATGAGGACTTAAATTATGACCAATGTATGATCCTGTAACTACTTGGTATCGGATCAATTCCTAAATTTGTGGTATCATCCAAAACTAATGCAAAGTATCAAAGAAGAGAAGAATAAGTGATTATTACATTTTAACAGAAGTGTAGATACAACATGTTAAAACAGAAAATAACCACATTAACAGTATATGAACAAGTGGATTAATAATAAATTTTTACAGTTTGTCCCTCATAATGTTGACAAAATAATAGAATGATAAATGACACAATATGTTACTGCATACGTCAGCAGACTAATTAGGAGTCTTTGTTTGCTTTCTTACTACTAAAAGACAAGTTGTCTAGTATGTTCACTATTTTATTTAAGGACTAAATTCCAATAAGAAACATATGTTTAATGTACCCTAAGATGTTTTGTTCAAATAAAGCCAATAATGCCATTTTTTGTGGTCCACTTTATTGAGAATAGTATCAAAGTATCGAAATACATTTTGGTACCGGTGCCAAAATATTGGTATGGGGACAACCCTAGTCCACACAAAGACGTATACTTTTCAATGCGTTTAGGCCTCTTGTCGTCATGCAAACACATAGTTAATACTAAAAACGCATACTTTTGAAAAAACGCTTGCCAGGGTGAAGAGTTCCAAAAAGCCCTCCTCGGGGTCTGTGTGTACACAGCTCAAACAGAGAAATGTACTCATCTGATGACGTCACGGTTGTGCGCTGTCATTTCCAAAGTTCAATGTATTGTAAACAACACTGCCTTCTTGGCTTTAAACACACTAAGAGGACTTATTTTGAGTTTAAACGTAAACATACTGCGATGTTCACTCTACATTGATGATATTGTTCGCTTTGTACTTTTTTATATTTTTACATTTTCTCTATATTTACTTTCTATCTAGTCGTGCCCTACTAAACATGCAGTTTAGAAGTGTTTTGTTCGTCCTACTGACGGTGGGGACGCTATTGAAGAGCTCAGACGGACAACAGTTGAGAGGCTCTTATCTACACCAGGTTGTTAGCTGCACCAGTTATTAGCATCCAGCTAACGGACCCGGCGCTAACTAACCAGATCCCAAAGGAGCTAAAAAGGACTTATGGAGTTGCTCGTGGCTGTCGAGGTAAAGGGAGACGCTCGAGACAGAAGAGGGCTGAAGCGAGGAGGGAGAGAAGGAGATACACAAACCCCGTTTCCATATGAGTTAGGAAATTGTGTTAGATGTAAATATAAACGAAATGCAATGATTTGCAAATCCTTTTCAACCCATATTCAATTGAATGCACTACAAAGACAACATATTTGATGTTCAAACTCATAAACTTTGTTGTTTTTTTTTTTGCAAATAATAATTAACTTAGAATTTCATGGCTGCAACACGTGCCAAAGTAGTTGGGAAAGGGCATGTTCACCACTGTGTTACATCACCTTTTCTTTTAACAACACTCAGTAAACGATTGGGAACTGAGGAAACTCATTGTTGAAGCTTTGAAAGTGGAATTCTTTCCCATTCTTGTTTTATGTAGAGCTTCAGTCTTTCAACAGTCTTGGGTCTCTTTTACGGTCTATTTTACGCTTCATAATGCGCCACACATGTTTGATGGGAGACAGGTCTGGACTGCAGGCGGGCCAGGAAAGTACCCGCACTCTTTTTTTTCATGGAGAGGACATTGACGGGCTCACAGAGTGCATCACAGACTATATCAACTTCTGTGTTGAATGTGGCTTGGCATTGTCTTGCTGAAATAAGCAGGGGCGTCCATGAAAAAGATGGCGCTTAGATGGCAGCATGTGTTGTTCCAAAACCTTTTCAGCATTAATGGTGCCTTCACAGATGTGTAAGTTACCCATGCCTTGGGCACTAATGCACCCCCATACCATCACAGATGCTGGCTTTTGAACTTTGCGTCGATAACAGTCTGGATGGTTCGCTTCCCCTTTGGTCCGGATGACACGATGTCGAATATTTCCAAAAACAATTTGAAATGTGTACTCGTCAAACCACTGAACACTATTCCACTTTGCATCAGTCCATTTTAGATGATCTCGGGCCCAGAGAAGCCGGCGGCGTTTCTGGATGTTGTTGATAAATGGCTTTCGCTTTGCATAGTAGAGCTTTAACTTGCACTTACAGATGTAGCGACGCACTGTATTTAGTGACGGTGGTTTTCTGAAGTGTTCCTGAGCCCATGTGGTGATATCCTTTAGAGATTGATGTTGGTTTTTGATACAGTACCGTCTGAAGGATCGAAGGTCACGGTCATTCAATGTTAGTTTCCGGCCATGCCGCTTACGTGGAATGATTTCTCCAGATTCTCTGAACCTTTTGATGATATTATGGACCGTAGCTGTTGAAATCCCTAAATTTCTTGCAATTGCACTTTGAGAAACGTTGTTCTTAAACTGTTTGACTATTTGCTCACGCAGTTGTGGACAAAGGGGTGTACCTCGCCCCATCCTTTCTTGTGAAAGACTGAGCATTTTTTCGGAAGCTGTTTTTATACCCAATCATGGCACCCACCTGTTCCCAATTAGCCTGCACACGTGTAGGATGTTCCAAATAAGTGTTTGATGAGCATTCCTCAACTTTATCAGTATTTATTGCCACCTTTCCCAACTTCTTTGTCACGTGTTGCTGGCATCAAATTCTAAAGTTAATGATTATTTGCAACAACAAAAAAAGTTTATCAGTTTGAACATCAAATATGTTGTCTTTGTAGTATATTCAACTGAATATGGGTTGAAAATGATTTGCAAATCTTTGTATTCCGTTTATATTTACATCTAACACAATTTCCCAGACTCCAAACCAAGCACCCGAAAGCTCTCATCCTCATCTCGGGAGATTTTAACCATGTTACTATGGACAAATCACTACCCAACTTCACTCAGTATCTCAGCTACCACACCAGAGGAAATAAGATCCTGGACCTGCTGTACGCAAACATCAAGGATGTGTATAGCTCCATACCACTACCAGAGCTGGGCCGGTCAGACCACAACCTTGTTTACCTCAATCCCTGTTATGTGCCTATGGTCAAAAGACAGCCTGTGACCAAAAAAACAGTGAGAAGGTGGTCAGAAGGGGTCCAAGAGACACTACAGGGCTGTTTTGAGGTAACTGACTGGCAGGTGCTCATGGAGCCTCATGGAGAGGACATTGACGGGCTCACAGAGTGCATCACAGACTATATCAACTTCTGTGTTGACTCAAATGTCCCATCAAGGACAGTCACCTGCTACCCAAACAACAAGCCGTGGGTGACCAAGGACATCAAAGCCCTACTGAATGAGAAGAAGAGGGCATTCAATTCTGGTAACAGGGAGGAGGTGAAAAGAGTTCAGGGGCTGCTGAAGGCCGTCAGGGGGTAGGGGGTGGACGGAGACAAAGAGAGGGCTAATGAGCTAAACCAGTTTTTTAACAGGTTTGACACAGTAGCTCAGACAAGCTCCCCCCCCACCCCCCACCCGAGACATGCCAGCCGGCCCCCTGACAACTTCAGCGAACCAATCCTTCCCCACCTCCCCTCCTCACAGCCCCCCAACTCCAATGATTACCTCCCCCCACTTAACACCTCACCCTCAGCTTGACGAACCCCCCCTCCCCCAATCACCTGAGACCCCCCCAGTGTGTCTGTCTGCAGAACAGGTGAATGCACAGCTAAATAAGCTACAAACAGGCCAGGCCGCGGGTCCTGACGGTGTGAGCCCCAGGGTGCTCAAAGCCTGCGCTCCACAGCTGTGTGGTGTGCTCCAGCACATCTTCGACATGAGCCTTAGGCTGCAGAAAGTCCCCACACCAAGTGCACGCGACCCAACACGTCGAAGGACTACAGGCCGGTGGCGCTAACCTCCCATATCATGAAGACCATGGAGAGGTTGGTCCTGGAACAACTCCGCCCTACAGTCAAGCCCCACCTGAACCCCCTCTAATTCGCCTACCAGCCCCGACTGGGAGTGGAGGACACAGTCATCTACCTGCTGAACCGAGCCCACACCCACCTAGACAAGCCTGCGAGCAGTGTGAGGGTCATGTTTTTTTACTTCTCCAGTGCTTTCGATACCATACGGCCTGGACTACTGGGTGTGAAGTTGGAGACGATGCAGGTGGACGCCCCCTTGGTGTCCTGGGTTGTTGATTATTTGACTGACAGACCACAGTACGTGCGACTGCAGGACTGTGTGTCTGACAGGCTGGTCAGCAACACCGGGGCCCCGCAGGGCACAGTTCTCTCCCCCTTCCTCTTCACCATCTACACCACCGATTTCCACTATCACTCAGAGTCCTGCCACCTTCAGAAGTTTTCTGATGACTCTGCGATAGTTGGGTGTATTGAGAATGGTGATGATGAGGAATACAGGGCACTGGTGGAGGACTTGGTCACATGGTGTGGAAAGAACCACCTCCAGCTTAATGTGATGAAGACCAAGGAGCTGGTTGTGGACCTGGGAAGGAGGAGGAGTACTCCGGCGACCCCTGTTTCTATCAGCAGGGGGGTCGATGTGGACATGGTTGAGGATTATAAATACCTCGGAGTACACATCGACAACAAGCTGAATGGGTCAAAACACGCTGAGGCACTCTACAAGACGGGACAGAGCCACCTCTACTTCCTCAGGAGACTAGGATCCTTCAACGTCTGTACAAAGATGATGAAGATGTTCTACGAGTCTGTGGTGGCGGGCGCCCTCTTGTACGTCGTGGCCTGCTGGGGCAGCGGGCTGAGAGCGAGGGACGCAAACAGACTGGACACGTTGGTAGAGAAGGCCAGTAACGTGGTGGGAGTGTTCCACTTGTGTAAATGGGGTCGCAAATGTAAAAATAAAAACATAATGTATGTGGGCACAGGCAGCACATGGCCCCTCGTTGTGTGGCGCTCTTGAAGTGGCCTCAGCTCTGCACACAGTTCCAAAAAGACACCTAAAGCGTAGTCATTTGATGGTAAATCTGTTCTGTCTCGAAACATTAGCAAGATCTTCTCATACTGCTAAAGCAGCCACTGTTTTAATGTTGCTTTTCTATCCATTGGTGTACAAGGTGTGTTAATTGTCTCTGAAGTGCACATCAGTCAGTCTGCGCATTAATTTTTAAAACAGTTACCGAGCATAATCTTTGTGTGTCGACAATGTATCCACAGCACGTGCGTACACCAATTTTTTATGTATAGGCACTCTTAATACATGAGGGTCCCTACATCGTATGAAAAGTCAGTGTTCGGTTTTAGTCAATTAATCATTGTATCATTTTCCTACACACTGTTGGTGTTCAACGTCTTGTTCTCCCACACGCAGTAAAGCCTTTTTTTTAGCGGCGACTGGCAGTTTGAATGTCAGCCCCGCTGATCATCACCCTGATTTCAAACTTAATTAACCCCAACGTCATGCAACTTGTCATTTTCTACTGGTATGCCGGCTGCTATTTTTGGTGAGAACAAAGGAGCGTTTATTCCATACCTAACGTGTTATTAAAGGACGATTACTGTGGAGGCTTTCTTGATGCTGACTTCTGTTTGTGGCAAGCTCGTCGATATGATGAAGGCCACCCAGGCGTAAGGCGAGCCGGCAGGTTGTACTTACTAAAAACGTGTGTGATTAATATTTGCACAGCACAGTTTGGCTAATTGTGTATTGATTTGTGTAATTGCTTTGACCCAAAAGTTTTGTCTAGACAGTCTTCGTCTGAGTTTTGTGCTTCCTTTAAGTCATCTTGTCACTTACTGAGCATTTATTTTATGCTCAATTAATTGGGTCTGGATTGTCACATGTTATATAGAACCTTTTGATTATTTTCTTTGACCCACTCATTTACAAGTCTTAAAATATTTAACATACTTTTGGTTAGATTATTTAGTTCTTCAATGACCGTCATGGGGTGTCTGAATTTGATCACATTAATCTATGTAAGATAACCATATGGTGGCGCTGTTATTAAATCCCAAAGTTCCACCCCATAAAAGCATCACAGTGCAACGCACTCTACAACACAACCAACAGTATCTTCCGGCTTTTTTTTCTCCTCAAAACTCGAAAGTGCGCCTAATGTACGGAATAATTCTGGTTTTGCTTACCGACCTCGAAGCAATTTTATTTGGTACATGGTGTAATGATAAGTGTGACCAGTCAAACATAAGAGATACGTGTAGACTGCAATATGATGGCAATATGACACAACACCAACATTTTAAATGCCATCCATCCATCTTCTTCCGCTTATCCGAGGTCGTATCGCGGGGGCAGCAGCCTAAACAGGGAAGCCCAGACTTCCCTCTTTCCAGCCACTTCGTCCAGCTCCTCCCGGGGGATCCCGAGGCGTTCCCAGGCCAGCCGGGAGACATAGTCTTCCCAACGTGTCCTGGGTCTTCCCCGTGGCCTCCTACCAGTCGGACGTGCTCTCCCTAGGGAGGCGTTCGGGTGGCATCCTGACCAGATGCCCGAACCACCTCATCTGGCTCTCTCGATGTGGAGGAGCAGCGGCTTTACTTTGAGCTCCTCCCGGATGGCAGAGCTTCTCACCCTATCTCTAAGGGAGAACACCGCCACCCGGCAGAGGAAACTCATTTCGGCCGCTTGTACCCGTGATCTTGTCCTTTCGGTCATAACCCAAAGCTCATGACCATAACCCAAAGCTCATGACCATAGGTGAGGATGGGAATGTTCCATTCAAAATATAGAACATTACACACGGCGCTCAAAAATCTATCAAAATGTTTTAGTACGACTTTGGTAAGCTATGAAACCGCACCGCTTGATGGATTGTCGGCGCATTAAACATACGAGTATTATTATGGTGTGTGTATTAGGTAAGATATATTATTTGGCGTTTTGTTTCACAATATTATGCAAAAGCAACTTTTCTTACCTTCTGGTAACTGCTGATGTGTATTTGGGATCTGCATAAATCCTGAAAAATTTAGTACTGTAGTACTGTAGTCGATAAGCTTCTTCTTTTTCTCCATCTTCTTGTTATGGGACATTCATCCTCCGCTGTTGCCATTTCTATTATAAAGTAGTGTAAAGTTCTTACTTATATCTGTCAGTAAACTCGCCATCAAAGCGATAAAACATACCGGTGTAATGAGTTTACATTATTCACCCAAGGAACTTTAGTTATTAGAGTTCCGACGCTGCCAAAGGTCCATCCATCCATTTTCTACCGCTTGCCTCTTACGGGGTCGCGGTGAGCCACGTAAATAAGACCGCCCACAAAACGGCGCATCCTGAAGCAAATGTCAGAAAGCGGCTTGAAGATGATCTGTAAAACATAATCCATGCAACATTTTGACCAAAGAACCACCGTTACATGTTATGTAGACCACAAGGAAGTGTTTTCCATTTAGAAAAAAATAATAATAATATGACACCTTTAATGCGCCCTATAATCCGGTATATATGAAAAAAGATCAAAAACAGACCATTCATTGGCAGTGCGCCTTATGATCCGGTGCGCTCTATGGTCCGGAAAATACAGTATAACTTTACACTATGTGTAAACTTTGAATACATCCATCTATCCATTTTTTACTGCAGGTTTCCACCTCATCACAGGGCCATATCACATTCACACAATAGGGCCAATTTAGTGTTGCCAATCAACCTATCCCCAGGTGCATGTCTTTGGAGGTGGGAGGAAGCCGGAGTACTCGGCGAGAACCCACGCAGTCACGGGGAGAACATGCAAACTCCACACAGAACAATCAGTTGAAGAACAATAGGCAAAACGTCTTAATGCTATCCTTAAGTCATTGACCATTTGTCCAATTTTTATAAAACTTTGAGGATATTTGTATGACATGTACGCTGCACTTTTTTAGGAATTGTGCCTATTGTTCACAATCATTATGAGAGACAAGAAGACAAAAGGTTTGAGTTTTTTTTGCTTTCTGACATAAAATGTGTCTCGTTCTTGGTGGCTAGCAATGCAGCTAATGATAGCAATCATTTATACCTCTAAATCACTTGAAAAATGCATTGAAATGCCGTCAACAATACTTAATTTACGTTCTGTAACCTGTATAATAACCAAACTGTAGCGACATTGTTATTGTAAGAGCGAACACTGAGGAACTATTTTTCTAGCGTACTAACACATCGGCATGCTACGGTATTAGCTGTAAAAGCTAACTACGGTAAGTGATAAGCTATCACGAACACATTTGAGTTTGTAATGCACAACACTGTGATAGAACCACCAATCTGTACTGAGTGAAAAACTTGAACAATCATATTACAGTATCTGTAAAGTATTATTTTATGCTTTGTTTGTACACAGCTAGCCAGACATTGTATGTACTGTATGTGCTGCATGTATCATGATCAATAGTTTAGTGACTTACTGGATGGACAGTAGTCCATTTGGTCAAACTGGCCGGGGATGTTTCCAGTTGATTTGGGTAAGCACTCCATTAATTCGGCATAGTTTCATAGTTCCAGATTTTCAGCGTGACCAAATCACACCAGTCTCACCGTTTTGTCTTCTGTCTGCTCCGCTTCAGCCTCTTCTTTGTACTGGCTTCTATAAGCAGCAGTTCATACTCTGTATATTTAGCTTCAAAAAGATAAGGTTGTGAATCTTTAATTGTCCATAAATAGTCCTCGTTGTTGTCTGTTACCAAGTATGCCAAGATTAGAACCTGCTTGGGTGTTGGTTTGCGAGGGTAGGAACAAATTTGTTGCAGGAAGTCAGACGTGTGCTGCTATGGAAACGGAAATAAATGTGCCAAAGAAGGAAGTTCCGCTATTGATTAAAATGATCAAAATACGGTAATTATTGTACATATTACATATTGTTATGAAGGTGTCTGTTACTACATTATATATATACTTGCAGTGTGTATATTGTGCATATTAATATTGTTATGAAGGCAGCCCCCCGCGACCCTGAAGGGATTAAGCGGTAGAAAATGGATGGATGGAAGGTGTCTGTTACTACATTATATATAAACTTGCAGTGTGTATATTGTACATATTTCATATTGTTATGAATGTGTCTGTTACTACATTATATATATATATATATATATATATATATATATATATACTTACAGTGTGCATATTGTACATATTAATATTGTTATGAAGGTGTCTGTTACTAGATTATATATATACTTGCAGTGTGTATATTGTACATATTGCATATTGTTATGAAGGTGTCTGTTACTACATTATATGTATATACTTGCAGTGTGTATATTGTACATATTACATATTGTTATGAAGGTGTCTGTTACTACATTATATATACACTTGCAATATGTATATTGTACATATTGCATATTGTTATGAAGGTGTCTGTTACTACATTATATATATACTTGCAGTGTGTACATAAAACATTGTTATGAAGGTGTCTGTTACTACATTATATATATACTTGCAGTGCGTGTATTAAACGTTGATGGAGGGTTTGACGTTGTTTTAGAGGACTTTGAAGGCTACAATGGTGACTCCCATTAGCTTCATTTTGAAAGCGTTTTTTATCATCTTTAAAATAAATAAAAGAAAATGTGTGTTCTTGTCTCTCATAATGATTGTGAACGATAGGCAAAATTCCCAAAAAAGTGCAGTTCCACTTAAGTAAGCGTGTCCTTAGCAGCAAATAAAAGATGTGAGGCTAACACTCGCCAACCCATGAGGCCAGCTGACTCATATTCCCTGTCGCCTCTGAAATGCCGACTCATCCATCTTTACAGTGGAAGCAGCCTTAAAACATCACTTAAGCTGTTTGTCATGCACGGAGACGGACGGACAGATTGATGGATGGCATTGTCCCTCTTTTGGCTGGCACATTTCTGGCAGCGTTACTTTATACCCTCACATTTCAGCAACTATTTCCTTATATCGTCCTCAGGGACGGTGCTGTTGAAAGCAAACTTGGATATACTTGATAATACAGGACTACATCATTGTCTAAATAGCTGGCAACACATGAGGAGCAAGATTATTGTCAAGCATGGTGGTGATAGCATCAGGTACTAGTGCTGCATGGGGGAGCTGCGGTTCATGAATTTCAATATATGTACTGTGACAGCATGAAACAATTCAACACACAGCCATTATTGTGGCCACTCATCGCATTTGGCTTCCTCAAGAAGGCACTTGTTTTGAAGGTGTGTTTGAAAACCTGCTGGAATGTATGTTTCTCTTCATGGAACCACAGCTCTCTCTGTTCCGGTAGCACTCTTGCAGTCCCAGGTTTACCACCGCCATGCTTGACTGTAGGCAGTACACTATAATCTTGCTGCTTGCTTGTGTTGCCAGCTACTTAGACAATATTGTCTGTGTTAATAGCAAATCTAAACT
>NC_084557.2:39853191-39895691 GCF_033978685.3 Nerophis lumbriciformis
AGTCTTCACTTCACAATTCATGATAATTGACCTGAATAACTCACTTTGTCCGCAAGATGGCGGTGAAGTTGCAGTAATGGGATCCTTGGAAATTTTAAATAAATGTATATAAACACCCTTTGGGCCAGATTTTTTTTTATAAAGTCATGACGTCTCGCGGGCCAAATTGAAGACGCCAGCAGGGTTGTGGTTTGGACACCCCTGTGTATTTTTAGCACATCATGTTGGGATTTATGTTGACGGTACCCTCAGTGAACCGCAGCTCTCCCACTGCCAGCAGTACTCATGTAATCCCAGGCTGTGACGCCACTGCCGCCATCTTGCAACTTTTCCTCTATAACTGCCACAATGTCCCTCCACCCAGCCAGTGGATTTAAGTGTGTGACATTTGAAGTGAAGTGTAGCGGTCCAGAGACTGACTCACGTGTGCATGAAGGAACTGATGTGGCGGCTAAAGGTCAGGTCTGTTCTCAGGGGGTGTAATCACCCACTCTTCATTAAGTAGGCTCGCTCACTCAGTCACACTTGATTGTGTGTTTGTGTCCGCGCCAACAAACGCCATCAGGAGTGCGATCGAGCGGCGTCACGGAGGCTGGCAGGAGAGCGTGAATTAATTGATGCGTGAAACGTGTCTACGGGACAACGTGCTTTCTTGACTTGAGAACATACGACAAGCAGATGACCGCAGATGTGACGCACACGCTAAATTGTCTTGATCACGCGGTGCAATCAGGGGAGCTGAAGGCCCATTAGCTTCTCCTTCAGCCTTCCTGGGAGAGGAAAGTGGAGCACACGGCGCTCTTACTTAACAGTCAATTCCGCTTTGTGTCGGATCCCCTCGTCTTTGTACCTTCAGTGTACCTGACATCCTCGGGCTGAACTTGCAGGGGATTACGCATTAAAAAGATCCCAGCTGCGCAGCGCCTCCTCCGGCTCGACGTTTTGGCCGCAGCGGGCTGATAATGGTGTTTGTTTATCCATTAGTCTGGGCCGACTTTAGCAGCTGCAACAACACCTGGTCAAAATGAGTCATATTTAAAGCTTCCAAAAATGTATTAAACCCGCGCAAAAATACTCAAAATAATCAAATTATAAAAATATAGTTAAAGATAATAAAATTGCGAAGAAATAACAATAAAGAAATTAGAAACGTTTAAAAAAATATTAAGAAACACATTTAAAAGGGGTTTTAAAATATGGAAAAAGATCAAATAAATAATGAAAGCTTCAGAAAAATGTAATCGTGAATTGATAACCAAAAATCCCAAAATATATAAATCCAGAAATTATTACAATCAATTTCACTTAAAAAAAAATAAAATAAAAAAAAATAAAAAAATAAAAATTATATATATATATATATATATATATATATATATACCGGTACACACACCTGTGAATTGAAAACCATTTCAGGTGACTACCTCTTGAAGCTCATCGAGAGAATGCCAAGAGTGTGCAAAGCATTAATCAGAGGTGACTATTTTGAAGAAACTAGACTATAAAACATGTTTTCAGTTATTTCACCTTTTTTGTTCAGTATATAACTCCGCATGTGTTTATTCATAGTTGTGATGCCTTCAGTGACAATCTACAATGTTAATAGTCATGAAGGTGTGTCCAAAGTTTTGGCCTGTACGTTTATATATATATATATATATATATATATATATATATATATATATATATATATATATATATATATATATATATATATATATGTAGCTGAGATAGGCTCCAGCGACACCAAAGGGAATAAGCGGTAGAAAATGGATGGATGGATGGATATATATATATATATATTAGGGCTGTGAATCTTTGGGTGTCCCACGATTCGATTCAATATCGATTCTTGGGGTCACGATTAGATTCAAAATCTATTTTTTTTTCAATTCAACACGATTCTCGATTCAAAAACGATTTTTTTCCCGATTCAAAACGATTCTCTATTCATTCAATACATGGGATTTCAGCAGGATCTATCCCAGTCTGCTGACATGCAAGCAGAGTAGTAGATTTTTGTAAAAAGCTTTTATAATTGTAAAGTACAATGTTTTATCAACTGATTGCAATAATGTCATAGCCACAGCTGCCCTGGGGTAGACTGACGGACACGTGGCTGCCAGTTTGCGCCTACGGCCCCTCCGACCACCACCTATCATTCATTCATCATTCATTCACCAGTGTGAGCGGCACTGTGGGCAAGGGTGAAGTGTCCTGCCCAAGGACACAACAGCAGCGATTTGGATGTCAAGAGGCGGTAAGCGAACCTGCAACCCTCAGGTTTCTGGCACGGCCGCTCTACCCACTACGCCATGCCGCCCCAAATATAACACTAAATAATGCTTAGAACAAAAATAAATAAATAATCCATCCATCCCATCCATTTTCTACCGCTTATTCCCTTCGGGGTCGCGGGGGGGCGCTGGAGCCTATCTCAGCTACAATCGGGCGGAAGGCGGGGTACACCCTGGACAAGTCGCCACCTCATCGCAGGGCCAACACAGATTATAAAATCTAAACAATTCAATAAATAGATTTTATAATTTCAATGATAAATAAAAATAAATACATAATTGAAAAAAGAAAAACATCTGAAAAAAAAAAAGAAATCTTCAGAAAAATTGTTATCGTAAATTGATAACCAAAAATGCTTCAGAAAAATAATTAAATCAAAAAATTATTACAAGACACAAATTTTTTTACTTAAAAAAATAAAATAAAATAACTTACCTGTGTGTGTGTGTGTGTGTGTGTGTGTGTGTGTGTGTGTGTGTGTGTGTGTGTGTGTTTGTATATGTACGTCTAAAATTAAAATACGTTCTTTAAAAAATGCTTAGAACAAAATAATTATATAATACAATAAAACAAATATGCCAAAATTATTAAATCATTACTAAAGACAATAAAAACAATAATAAAATCTAAAAAATTAAATAAATAGATTTGAAAGCTCCAAAAAGAATCACAATCAATCATTGAAAAAATAAAAACATCCCCCAAAAAAAGAAGAAAGATTATATAAATTATAGTAAATGTGTGTGGGTGTGTGTATGTGACAGTGTGTGAGTGTGCACGTATGTATATATATATATATATATATATATATATATATATATATATATGCTAAGCTAATTACGATAAATACATTTAAACAATAATAGTAATCAATTAGTTTGAAATTATTAACAAAATGGTAAATACAAATAAATTCAATCTGAACAAAGTTAAAATGGTCAACATTTAGCAGATTTTGAGCATGGTCACTCTCCCTTGATGTGTGCAATTCACATGATGCCATGATTCCATCAGTAGGAAACCTCCTTGGCAGTGTTATTTTTTGACAGAACACAACACAGGCTGATAAGCGTCTGGCCAAAACACAAGGCCACGAAGCGAGGGATCTTTGCAAAGCAGCAGAAGATGACAGGACAGGAGCAATGCAATCACACACGTTATCGACAATAGCCCCATTGTGGGAGCTGCCAGGTGCCTGTCACCTGTCACAACGTGTCAGTGTGACAACCAGGACACAGCACTGGGACGTGTTCTCCAGGTGCTCTGACACGTTCACAGTCTTTCTTGCTCTCAGGTGAAGATCGGCGTGCCGTGTCGCGTGGGGGGAGGATGGCTAATTACAAAACCTCATGAACATCCAATAAAGGGGCACTTTGTGTCTTCTGACCTTTAGAGTAGTCAGTGTACAACTTGCATAGCAATATACTGTAGATTTAAGAGAACATTACTGTTACGTACAGTAGGAGTAGACGGCACAGACAACAAAGGGGACGTAGTTAGCTCTATGTTTTATTATATATATATATATATATATATATATAAACAACCAATAATATAATAAACTAGGGTATGGAGTGTGGCTGAGCTAAAAGGGTGTATATGTTTGTGACTGTGTGTATGAATTAACTGCTGAGTGTTACCAGAGTGTTGAGCGAGAGGCAAGTCCAAAAGGGGCAGGGCAGGCTCATAAGTCCGTGAGACAAGCAGGAAGTAGTCGAGGGTATAGCGAGGCGTCGAAGGTCTGTGTCCAAGCGGGAGGTCGAGATCCAAGAGGCAGTCAGGGAAGCCAAGGGAACAAGGAGAGACGAGACACACAACTCGTCAACGCGGGAACAGAGGTCTGCTGTTGGAGCGACAAGGAGGACATGAGACAATCAATACGACGAGGAAGAAAACACAGAGAGCGACGAGTGCGCATAGAGCTTGACGTGTAGGCTTACTCTACGGGAACAGATGATTACGTTCTGGCCCGGAACGCAGGTCTGCACTGGCTTAAGAAGCCCAGGAAGATCATCAACGACAGGTGCGCTGAGTGCTGATTGATTGCAGCTGCTTGCTGCCGCCGGAGTGATGCGTGCAGGAGATGAGCAGCCGTGGGTGTGTCCTGAGGTGCGCTCCGCGGGGCATATTGATGAATGCGCAGCGGCATCCGCTTGCGCCGTAACAATTACAGTTGAATATATTCTATGCTGTATAACAGGAGCATTAAGTTGCTACTGCAAAAACAGCAGTCAAAGATCATCTATATCAAGGGTGTCAAACTCTGGCCCGAAGGTTGCCTCAGCTCAAAGCCTGAGCCCCGACATTAATGAACTAGCATCCAAGAAAAGATGCCAGGTATCTGGCTTGGCCACATCAGATTAGATCAGTGTGTTGCAAACTGAGCAGTTTAAAGTCCTGAATGGTTGTTTTATTCATTGTTATTTTATTTTCAAATTTTTTAGCCTGTGGAAAAAGTTAATGTTGATATTTACCTCAGAAGGCTGCAAATAGAAAAGAGGCATTCAATTTTTATTTAAATTGTATTTGATATGCCATTGATATTTTTTAATTATTATTGTTATTTTTTTAAATTCGATTTTGCATGTCACTATAAAGTTATATAAGCCTTGCTTGTTCAATATTCAATGCAAAACTTGTTTGGGTCCCTATTAAAAGGTTAATTTGTTCAACCTTGGCCTGCGGCTTTGTTCAGTTTTAAATTTTGTCCCACTCTGTTTTTGAGTTTGACACCCCTGATCTATATGAAAGGAGAGCTATGCTGTTTTTAATCAAATAGGGTGAAATGCTAGTCAAAGGTTTTATGTATGACAGTGGTATGCTGCTGTTTTAAGGACCTGCAGGAAAACAATATTAAATAAAAGATGTGTTAAATACCTGTTAACACAAGCTATTTCGACATTGATATACATGTGTACTGCTGTACACTGACTACTCTAAAGCACATCCAAGGTCACATGCTACATGATTGTACGCTGAGAAGAGAATCACTTTGCCGCTTTATCCCACTCAATCCAAAAGCTCGAGTAGCCATCCGCCGCCGCGAGATGAGCGTCGCCCCGGCAACCAAACGGAAGCCTTTAGCACCGGCGACTGAAACCACATCACACGGCGTGGCTTCATGGCTCATTGGCGTCGATGTTGGCGAAGTGAAATCATTACAGCCAATAAGGTGTGTAATGGATTTCTTCCCAGCAGTCATTCTGCCTGCATGACTTCCTAATTGTGGCGTGGGCGCTTGCGGCTCGTGGACCGCCTTAGGGCGGGCGCACGGCCTTTAAAGTGCGTGTGTGCGTGCCGAAGAGTGACAAAATCTACGCCTGGGATTGCACTTTGTTTAAAACTTGGGGGTGACTAATATTCTTGCTTGAAAACCGCAATGCTTCTGTCATGAGGATCTTTGACCGGCTTGTGTATGGTAGGTTCTTAAAACAGCTAAACTGAACTGTCGTATAGAGGATCTTTGACCGGCTTGTTTATGGTAGGTTCTTAAAAATAGCTAAACTGAACTGTCATTTAGAGGATCTTTGACCGGCTTGTTTATGGTAGGTTCTTAAAAATAGCTAAACTGAACTGTCATTTAGAGGATCTTTGACTGGCCCGTTTATGGTAGGTTCTTTATAACAGCTAAACTGAACTGTCATATAGAGCAGTGGTCCTCAACCACCGGGTACCGGTCCGTGGATCAAGAAATTAAAAAAAAATACACACACCCCGCTCCGTGGGACAAATTTTCAAGCGTTGACCGGTCCGCAGTTACAAAAAGGTTGGGGACCACTGATATAGGATCTTTGACCGGCTTGTTATTGTAGGTTCTTAAAAACAGCTAAACTGAACTGTCATATAGAGGATCTTTGACCGGCTTGTTTATGGTAGGTTCTTAAAACAGCTAAATTGAACTGTTATTATAGAGGATCTTTGATTCCCATTTTTGTTGTATGTCTTTAAACACTGCAGTGTTCTTTTGTCACATCAAGGATTTTTAACAATTGTTTTTTACAGTAGGTCCTTAAAAAATGGTAGTGCTCTCCTGTCACGTAGAGCAGTGGTGCCCAACCACCGGGCCGTGGATCGATTGGTACCGGGCTGCACAAGAAATAAAAAATAAAAACAAATATTATTTTTTTTTTTTTATTAAATCATTGTTATTAATATTTCTGGTTCCTACATTATACATCAATATAGATCAATACAGTCTGCAGGGATACAGTCCGTAAGCACGTATGATTGTATTTTTTTATGACAAAAATAAAAACAGGTTTAAAGTTGGTCTTTAAAAACAGCAGAGCTCTCCTGTTATATAAGGATCATTAGCAGACATTTTTGCAATTGATCTTTAAAAACAGGTGAACTATCCTGGTTTTAAAGGGGAAGTGCACTTTTTTTGGAATGTTGCCTTTTGTTCACAATCATTATGAAAGACATTTTTTTTAATGCATTCTAAATAAAAGTCTGCTTACAGAGGAATCAATGGGAGCTCCTCTATTTCGCCCATAAAATCCAATTAATAACCCTTCATAAAGTGCCAACAATACCCCATTTACATGTTGTGACTTGAATATTAACATGTATTAGTGATATTCGTGGGCAGCACGGTGGATGAGGGGTTAGTGCGTCTGCCTCACAATACGAAGGTGCTGAGTAGTCTGGGGTTCAATCCCAGGCTCGGGATCTTTCTGTGTGGAGTTTGCATGTTCTCCCCGTGACTGCGTGGGTTCCCTCCGGGTACTCCGGCTTCCTCCCACCTCCAAAAACATGCACCTGGGGATAGGTTGATTGGCAACACTATATTGGCCCTAGTATGTGAATGTGAGTGTGAATGTTGTCTGTCTATCTGTGTTGGCCCTGCGATGAGGTGGCGACTTGTCCAGGGTGTACCCCGCCTTCCGCCCGATTGTAGCTGAGATAGGCTCCAGCGCCCCCCGCGACCCCGAAGGGAATAAGCGGTAGAAAATGGATGGATGGATGGATAGTGATATTTTTATTATAAATATTAACAAATATTAGTCATGTTGTTATTATAAGCGCTAACGCAGATGCATAATTTATAGCGTCGCCGTGATCACTTCCTGTCTCCCTATGGTTACATCATTGAGTGGTCTGCTGTTTCCTCGCTTCCTTGCTCCCTGTAAATGTATTCTAGATCATAAATCATGTATCTCACCTGGACAGTAGAAGTCTGAGTAGAAATTCTGACAAGTTGGGGCACTTTGACAGCCGTTTCGAACCTGGAACTGGCGAGAACCACACGAAAAACGCCTGTCCCCACCACCCTGTTTCTTTACGAGGATTATAAAGCATTCTTTGTCTATATGAAAATAAATGAACATTAATATTAACAAATATTAGTCATGTTGTTATTATAAGCGCTAACGCAGATGTACTATTTACAGCGTCGCCGTGATCACTTCCTGTTTCCCTATGGTTATATCATTGAGTGGTCTGCTGTTTCCTCGCTTCCTTGCTCCCTGTAAATTTATGCTAGATCATAAATCATGTATCTTACCTGGACAGTAGAGGTCTGAGTAGGTATTCTGACAAGTTGGGGCACTTTGACCGCCGTTTCGGACCTGGAACTGGCGAGAACCACACGAAAAGCGCTTGTCCCCACCACCCTGTTTCTTTGCGAGGATTATGAAGCATTCTTCATCTAAATGAGAATAAATGAACATTAATATTAACAAATATTAGTCATGTTGTTATTATAAGCGCTAACGCAGATGCACTATTTATAGCGTCGCCGTGATCACTTCCTGTCTCCCTATGGTTACATCATCGAGTGGTCTGCTGTTTCCTCGCTTCCTTGCTCCCTGTAAATTTATGCTAGATCATAAATCATGTATCTCACCTAGACAGTAGAAGTCTGAGTAGGAATTCTGACAAGTTGGGACACTTTGACAGCCGTTTCGGACCTGGAACTGGCGAGAAACAAACGAAAAGCGCCTGTCCCCACCACCCTGTTTCTTTGCGAGGATTATGAAGCATTCATCATCTAAATGAGAATAAATGAACATCCCAGCAGTCGGCATCCTAATGACAGCAGACCTTGATCGAATTGATTCAATATTTACAATACAAAAATAATAATTTTAATAACATAATGTCTTTCATAATGATTGGCAACGATAAGAAACATTGCAAAAAAAGTGCAGTTTTCCTTTAAGGACCTATTGTAAAAAAAAAAATTAAAAAAAGGCTACAGACCACGGCCAGTCAACTTGCTACATTTATACCATCAGAAATGTGCATGATTATCTTTATTGCATGGGCTGCCATTAGATTGTGCAGGTGTGCCAAATGAAGTGTTCTGTGAGGGAACACAACTGTGATGTCAAACACGCTGCAACAAGAGCGTTTGTTTTTGTGTGATTTAAGGAGCGGAGACATCAGCCAGCGCCTATTTCATCACCGCCTACAAAGCCTTCCTTTTTCTTTCAGATTCAGATTCAGAGACTTACAAGCACTCCCCACCTTCTGTTTCATCCCTTCCTGCCCTCAGCGTCTTCCTTAACGACCTCTCCCTGTCTTATTCATGACTCCTGGCTGTTTATTTCCCTCTTGAATTGTGATATTCTGCCCACAGTGTGGACCTCCTATGCAAATGTCCACACTGCGAGTCCATTAGCAGTCAGCGTGTAAACGCCCGCTTTGTTGTGCAACATCCGCCGTCTGGACATGGCAAAGGTGCCGTTTGGCTCCTGGAGAACAGCTCCTTCGACTAGACTAGAGCGATTTGAATCTGCCTCCCGCCATGCGCCAGCTGTGTCCACCCTCCGCCATGCGCCAGCAAGGACATTTAGCCCCGGGTAGATGATCGCTCTGAAGAGCTTGCATTTATGTTTGGGAGAGTAACGCAGATTGAGAGATTATACATCTGTTTTTTTCTTCTCCAAAATCAAATAGCATTTTGGTCAACTCAGTTTCAAGTCACGTCCAATGCTGTCTCCTCGGTATGACTATCACCGTATGCGAGTACAAGGCATTAGGGTACGCTTTTACAAAGTATAACTTTGCAAAAGCAAAGGCGCCAAGTACAAAACTCAAAACCAGTGAAGTTGGCACGTTTTGTAAATGGTAAATAAAAACAGAATACAATGATTTCTAAATCCTTTTCAACTTATATTCAATTGAATGAACTGCAAAGACAAGATATTTAATGTTCACACTGAGAAACTAAATCTTTTTGGGCAAATAATCATTAACTTAGAATTTAATGGCAGCAACACATTGCAAAAAAAGTTAGCACAGAGGCATTTTTACCACTGTGTTACATGGCCTTTCCTTTTAACAACATTCATTAAACGTTTAAGAAATGAGGAGACCAATTTTTGATGTTTTTCAGGTGGAATTATTTCCCATTCTTGCTTGATCTACAGCTTAAATTGTTGTTGTCGAATTTGACGCTTCATAATGCGCCACACATTTTCAATGGTAGACAGGTCTGGACTACAGGCAGTCCAGTCTAGTCTTTTACTACAAAGCCACACTGTTGTAACACGTGCAGAATGTGGCTTGGCATTGTCTTGCTGAAAAAAGCAGGGGCGTCCATGAAAAAGAAGTCGCTTAGATGGCAACATATGTTGCTCCAAAACCTGCATGTACCTTTCAGCATTAATGGTGCCTCCACAGATGTGTAAGTTACCCATGCTTTGGGCACTAATACACCCCCATACCCTCACAGATGCTGGTTTTTCAACTTTGCGCCTCTAACCGCATGGTTCTTTAGGATAGATGTCCACAGTTTCCAAAAACAATCTGAAATGTTGACATGTCAGACCACAGAACACTTTTCCACTTTGCATCAGTCCATCTTAGATGAGCTCAGGCCCAGCGAAGCCGGGGGCATTTCTGGGTGTTGTTGATAAATGGCTTTCACTTTGCATAGTAGAGTTTTAACTTGCACTTACAGATGTCGCGAAGAACTGTAGTTATTGACAGGGGTTTTCTGAAGTGTTCTTGAGCCCATGTGGTGATATCATTTACACACTGATGTTGCATTTTGATGCAGTACTGTCTGAGGGATCCAAGGTAACGGATATTGTCGCTTACGTGCAGCGATTTCTCCAGATTCTCTGAACCTTTTGATGATATTACGGACTGTAGAAGGTGGAATCCCTAAATTCCTTGCAATACCTGGTTGAGACATGATGTTCTTAAACAATTTACTCACACATTTGTTCACAAAGTGGTGACCCTCGCCCCATCCTTGTTTGTGAATGACTGAGCATTTCATGGAAGCTGCTTTTATACCCAATCATGGCACCCACCTGTTCCCAATTAGCCTGTTCACCTGTGGGATGTTCCAAATAAGTGTTTGATGAGCATTCTTCAACTTTCTCAGTCTTTTTTGCCACTTGTGCCAGCTTTTTTGAAACATGTTGCAGGCATCAAATTCCAAATGAGCTAATATTTGCAAAAAATAACAAAGTTTACCAGTTCGAACGTTAAGTATCTTGTCTTTGCAGTCTATTCAATTGAATATAGGTTGAAAAGGATTTGCAAATCATTGTATTCTTTTTTTTATTTACCATTTACACAACATGCCAACTTCACTGGTTTTGGGTTGTATACATTTTAGTGCTGGGGAAAAAAAAACTTCCCATAAGGAAATACTTTAAATCAGAGCTGACCGCTCCTCGCCAGTTGTATATTATAACTGACACTTTTCTGAATGGTAGAAATTCCATAAGTATTTATTCGTTAATTGCTTCATAGTAATGTATTATGATCATTCAATTATGGTTGAAATAGAAATAAATTTAACGTCTGATGTTCAATTTTATAACTGCCATTTTTCAAAATAGAAATTAAATTGTTTATTTTTTTTATTTATTATTGTGATCAAAATAATACATGAATAATAAACACCATTGTAATCAAACTAATAAATGCTTATTATTATTATTTTTTAATTTAAAATGTTAATTTTAATCAACATTAAATTGTCGTAAAGTCATGCCCACGGTTTGGTTTTGGTTTTTTCTGGCTAAATCATGTCAAATGTTATATTTTGGAGAAAAAAGTTCCATGTCTGAATCTCAAATGGCTGACATTTAATGTTTTGAATCATTAAACATTTAAACTTTTTTTTTTTACTTTGTTATGAAAACTAAAATGAATTCACACCCACTATTTAATTTATTTTATATCTTTTTCTTACCAACTTATATCAAATGTTGGATTTCCATCTTTTTTGTTGAGAAAAAAAATTAACAGAAATAGTAGACTTTTCAAAAGCAGTAATAATGTAAAGAAATATTTGGATTCAAAAGTGGAAGTGTGACTCTCATTGTAATGAAAATAATACATAAATGGCTAACATTAAATATTTTGAATAATTAAACATTCTATTTTTTTGTACTTTGTTATGACAACTAATACATTCATACCCAGTGTTAAAAATGTCTATACCTTTTTTTTTTTTTACCAAATTATATCAAATGTTGGACTTACATCTTTTATTGTGTAGAAAAAACACAGATAGTAGAATTTTCAAAACCAGTAGGAACATAAACAAATATTTGGGTTCAAAAGGGGAAGTGTGACTCTCATTGTAATGAAAATAATAAATAAATGGCTGACATTACATTTTTTGAATAATTAAACATTAAATTGTTTTTATTTTTTGTTACTTTATGAAAACTAAAATGATTTCAGACCCTAGGTTTTTTTTTTCTTACCAAATTATGTCAAATGTTGGACTTACATCTTTTACTGTGTAGAAAAAATGAACAGAAACAAAGTAGAATTCTCAAAAGCAGTAGTAATGTAAACAAATATTTGGATTCAAAAGTGCAAGTGTGACTGTCATTGCAATGAAAATAATAAATAAATGGCTGACATTTAATTTTTTGAATAATTTTACTTTTTTTTTTTTTTTTTTTTCACTTTGTTATGAAAACTAAAATGAATTCAGACTCACTGTTTAATTTTTTTAAATATTTTTTTCTTACCAAATTATATCAAATGTTGGACTTACATATTTTTTGTGTAGAAAAAAATGAACAGAAATAGTAGAATTTTCAAAAGCAGTAGGAAGGTAAACAAATGTTTGGGTTCAAAAGTGGAAGTGTGACTCTCGTTGGGGTCCCAGGCCAACTTTCAGCAGGTGGACCACCTTGTCGACTTCAGCACAATGGCCGACATGGCGGCCTCTTCTCCCACAGTCAGTCAAATTGAAATAAATGCACTGCCAGGCCTGACGGCGAAGTAATTGTTCACGTGGAAATTTGGCTCACACTTTTCCTCACTGAAAGAAAAAAGAAACAAAAACCTCCAGGAACAATTTGGGCGAGGACAAGACGAGCGAGCGTTGTCATGGAATAAGAAAGAGAGAGTCTTGTCTCCTTATTTCATGTTTGGTCTCTAACAATGGCGCCTGTTCCGCTGCTGAATGGAGGACGAGCCCTCATGCATTGGGAATGAAAGGATGCTAACCTTACATCGTTCTTCAGGCGTTTAACCCTTTACTCGCCTCTCGCTCTCAGGCTGATTGAATAGATGTTGTATCCGCGTGATTATAGCATGGAAACGTGGCCGTGTCAGACACGTGGCATGTGGCATGTGTCAGACGCTGATAAGAAAAGTGCTGAATATGAACCACGGCTGTAGTGTACAGTATATATCCTATTATGTTCTTAGACTTTCGTTCATAACTTGCATTGTCAGCACAAAGTGTTTGTGTCAAGGACCGTTTTTTTTTTTTTAGTTTAAAAGATTCCCTGTTATGCAAAGTGACTTTTTAAAAGTCTTGTGTGTCCCTACAGGCTGTTTATGATCACCCAATGCCAGAAAAATCCATCATCTCATTTGCTCCACTTTTAGGAGAAATGGCTCGTCAATGCTTCGCTACACATCTTGACTAGTTTCTTGACTCCAAACACACTATTGTCGTCCAAATGGTGCACATTTCATCCGCTTATTTTTAGAGATGTCCGATAATATCGGGCCGCCGATATTATCGGCCGATAAATGCTTTAAACTGTAATATCCGAAATTATCGGTATCTGTTTCAAAAAGTAAAATTTATGACTTTTTAAAACGCTGCTGTACAGAGTGGTAGTTCAGAGCGCCAATAAATCTTAAAGGCACTGCCTTTGCGTGCCGGCCCAATCTCATTATACCTACGGCTTTTCACACACATAAGTGAATGCCATGCATACTTGGTCAACAGCCATACAGGTCACACTGAGGGTGGCCGTATAAACAACTTTAAGACTGTTAAAAATATGCGCCACACTGTGAACCCACACCAAACAAGAATGACAAACACATTTTGGGAGAACATCCGCACTGTAACACAACATAAACACAACAGAACAAATACCCAGAACCCTTTGCAGCACTAACTCTTCCGGGACGCTACAATCCCCCCCCCCCCCCCCCCCCCCGCTATTTTTTTCCATAACTTGAGTTGATTTATTTTGTAAAACCTTGTTACATTGTTTAATGTATCCAGCGGGGCATCACAACAAAATTAGGCATAATAATGTGTTAATTCCACGACTGTATATATCGGTATCGGTTGATATCGGAATCGGTAATTAAGAGTTGGACAATATCGGAACATCGGATATCGGCAAAAAAGCAATTATCGGACATCTCTACTTATTTTATATTAAAGGGGCTATAATCATGATTTTTCTTTCTACATTTCCAACATTTCCTTGTGGTCTACATAACTTGTAATGGTGGTTCTTTGGCAGTGTTCTGAAAATTACTTTTAAAAAGTAATGAATTTTAGTTACTCGTTACTTGACCAATTAACATGTATTAAATACTCTTTAATACATGTAATTAATTACTAGGAAAAATAATTTACCCGTTACTTAAAAAAAAAAATAGTCAAATTATTGGCATATGCATTTGAGATTAAAATAAGAGCACAGTATGTAGGGTCTGAGCTTTTAAAAGGCGGGACTTGTTGCCTAATGACGTGTGACGTCATCGAGGGTTTCAACAGGGGTGTGTTTGTTAGCTTTAGCAGTTAGCAGCGGCAATTTGTCGGCTTTCACGCCAGCACTTTTCAATCTTTTCACCGGATTGTGTTACTTCTCTGCTTCATAAGGAAATGTGCTTCTATGGCTGTCATATCTTCTTGTCAACAAACGGGGTATTGTTTGGATGGCAAGTTTGTCACTTCAGTCATTGATTTGTTGTTCAATATTCCCATCGTGTACCTGTCTGCTGTCTCACAGTGTGATGGTGCCACTTCCTGTTTGATATCAAGTTAATTTTAGTGCTGATATTTCCTGCATCGAACTTGCTGCACTTATGACGCCGTCTTGTTGCCGTCATAAAACCACATCAAGCTATCGCCAACGGCGTTGTAACGGACCTAAAAGTAATTAATTAGATTACTTTTTACTAGTAAAAGTAACGGCGTTGTATAATAACAGCGTTAGTAACGAACACTGTCCTTTGGTCAAAATGTTGCATAGATTGTGTTTTACAGACCATTTTTAAAGTTTTTCGGGTTTTTGCGTGCCTCCACTTCGATGGTGTCTTCTTCCCGCCATCTTTTGTGGTTTTTAGCGCTTCTAATAGCGAGTCTACTGATGGATATAAGTTTGAACTCTACGCTACTTTGTATAAGAAATGGAAACAGAGGAGGATTCATGTGCATGTACAAGCCAGTCTGCCCCGCAAGAAGAAGACAGAAAAAAAGTTGGAGCTTGTTGACCACAGCGCGGACTACAATGGCGGACTTGCGCTAAGCTATCTGAGTCAAACTTGACCACACATGAAGATAGAGCAGAAAACGTCACAGGACAGAGCAAATTCCAAACGGCTCCTTTGGCAGAAGATTATTTTGTAAATATCTCTGCAATGTCTCCATGGTTGGATTTTACATTTTCGGGACATATGGGGATCCCAAATACACATTAGGAGGTACCATCAGGTAAGAAAAGTAATGATAGGGCCCCTGTAGGTACTTCTAAAGTAAATGTATTGAGAAAAATACTTCTTCACTACAGATTTTAAAATAAAGCCAAGAGTTATTTTAACTCATTCAGTCAGTTACAGAAGTGGCAGCTCTAAATGTCTTTTTCTTCAGCAATTAGGCAAACCTAACATGACTTTGTCTATAAATATGGAACTTTGCTTACCCAAAATCAACTGGAAACGTCCCTGGCCAGCTGGACCAGACAAATATTATTATATTATATTATATTATATTATATTAAATTATATTATATTATATTATATTATATTATATTATGTTATATTATATTATTATAATATAATATTATTATATTTAATATTAATCACGAAACATGCAGCAGTTCATGTGTGTGAGTACAACTACAGTACATGCACTGTCTGACTAGCTGTGTACAAACAAAACATGAAATAATACTTTACAGATACTGTAATATGATTGTTCATGTTTTTCAGTTAGTACAGATTGGTGTTCTGTCACAGTGTTGTGCATTACAAACTCAAACACGTTTTGTGTTGTTGTAGAAGCTAGCTTATCTCTTTCCGTAGTTAGCTTTTACAGCTAATACAGAAGCATGCCGATGGTTAGTACGCTAGAAAAATGGTTCCTCAGTGTTCACTCTTACAATAACAATGTTGCTACAGTTTGGTTATTATACAGGTTACAGAACGTTAATGAAGTATTGTTGATGCTTTTTGAATGCATTTTTAAAGTGATTTAGAGGTAGAATCTATTGTTCCCATTAGCTGCATTGCTAACCACCTAGAATAAGCCGATTTTTATATGTTAGAATGCGAAAATAAACAAAAAACATTATCTTCTTGTTCCTCATAATGATTGTGAACAATCCCCTTTGAGTCCTCTTCTTTTTTGGCAGTTTGACACTTTTTTTTTTATAATTTTGATTTATGCAACTACGGTGTTTCTGTAGCTTGTTTATTTTAAATGCAGTCAGTAGTTATCCGTTCAACTTCTTTAGTTACACTTGTGGTGTTCCTCAAAGTTCCATCTTAGGTCCTCTCTTTTTCATCACTTGGGCCATTCAGCTGGCGGCCCGCCAGTTAGTTTGCGGGAAACGAACATTTTTGTAGCAGACTCTTAAAAACACTCGAGTGCAGAGATGATCTTTGATTAGCTTTTTTCCAAACATTCCTAAAAAACAGCAAAGTGCTAATGTCACTCTGACAAAATGGATCAAAATCTAATTTCTACTGCTCTCCGGAGTATACAAAATAAGAATAATAGTGAAGAGAAAAGTCTGGCCCCCGATCTTTAACTCTGCAAATGTGACCCCAAAAGATTTTGTTGAATTTCAGTTGAATATTTCTGTAAACACAGCTCATTACATACTTGCCAACCTTGAGACCTCTGATTTCGGGAGGTGGGGGGCATGGACGGGGGGGGGGGGGGGGGGGGGGGGGGGGGACGTGGTTGGGGGCGTGGTACAGAGGGGAGGAGTATATTTACAGCTAGAATTCACCAAGTCAAGTATTTCATACATATATATAGATATATAAGAAATACTTGACTTTCAGTGAATTCTAGCTATATACAGTATATATATATATATATATTTATTTTAATATATATATTAATGTATATATATATATATATATATATATATATATATATATATATATATATATATATATATATAAGAGAAATACTGGAATTACAGTGTTCATTTATTTATACATATACACACACATAACACTCATCTACTCATTGTTGAGTTAAGGGTTGAATTGTCCATCCTTGTTCTATTCTCTGTCACTATTTTTCTAACCATGCTGAACACCCTCTCTGATGATGCATTGCTGTGTGGCACGCACAAAAGTGCTTTCATCAAATGCACTACAGTCTGGAATCTTCCATCTCTCCCGAGCATGGCCCAAAACCGGCCAATCTTTGCTTCCTGAGGAAGATCTTCACTGCCAAGCACTTGGTAGTCCACTACTTTTTCTCGGAGGCTATCCAGGTCCAATCGCAGCTGTGGTTTGGAACTTACAAGCGTATTTCTTCATCTTACTCGTCATCGGCGTCGCCACGGCTGTATCTTCCTCGTTCTTCTGCTTCGTCTCCTTGTTGTGTGCACAGTTGTGCACTGCACTCTCTAAAAGCCGTAAATGTTATTGTCACATATGCATGTACAGTAGATGGCAGTATTGTCCTGTTTAAGAGTGTCACAACATTGCTGTTTACGGCAGACAAACTGCTTTACGGTAGACGAAAACGTGACTGCTGTTGTTGTGTGTTGTTACCGCGCTGGGAGGACGTTAATGAAACTGCCTAACAATAAACTCCCATAAGAAACCAAGAACTCGCCCTCGATCATTCTACAGTTATAACGTGATTGGGCAGGCACGCTGTTTATATTGTGGGAAAGCAGACGTGAAAACAGGCTGTCGACACGTTACTCAGGTCCGCATGGAGCTGGAGAGGGCGTGGCCTCCAGCTCCGCCTGAATTTCGGGAGATTTTCGGGAGAAAATTTGTCCGGGGAGGTTTTCGGGAGAGGCGCTGAATTTCGGGAGTCTCCCGGAAAATCCGGGAGGGTTGGCAAGTATGGCTCTTTAGCATTAAAGCTACAGACAACACAACAAGGTGTGTTCCCAGCAGCGCTTACTAAAAGTACTTTCAAACTTCCAATAGCCTTTTAATACTCTATTGTGGCACATCTGAGACATGTTTCCAGCTCTTGTAGAATAATGTAATATAGGACCTTTAACATTTCCGGCACACTTCCTACCTGCTGTGTGACGCTCCACAAAAGAGTGTATGAGTGCTGCATGGCAACAGGAGGCTGTGTGATGGTTGTTAGTGTCACAGGAGCATATCGTGGTTGTTTGTGTGTGTGTGTGTGTGTGTGTTTGTGTGTGTGTGGTCAGTGTGGGATTACCTTGTCAGCACTTCACACCCTCCGCTAAGCCCTGAAATGTCCTCATGTCTGCCGCCATTTTTCAATCATCTTTCATTTTTGTCTGCTGAGAGCTGCTCTTTTGTTGGATGAATTGTGTGTGTGTGTATGTGTGTGTGTGTGTGTGTGTGTGTGTGTGCGTGTGTGTGTGTGTGTGTGTGTGTGTGTGTGTGTGTGTGTGTGTGTGTGTGTGTGTCACAGTGCTATTTTTTTAACATCTGTGCATGTGGTGCTACAAATTTTATTAGACGATTGTTTATAATCAGACTTCCTCGTGACTCGGCACTTTTTTCGGTTATTACATCGCTCTTTCTATGCACCTTAAAACGTTTAACTGGCTGCATCAATTTTACATTTTCAATAACGTTTTAACGTCTTAGGGGGTCTTTTAAATGAACATTTTGCCTCTTTAGGGTCAGTGGATGGGAAAAAAAAAAAAAAAGAACTGAAATAGAAGCAGTATTAGACACTAGAGGTGGGAGAAATAATGGATTTTTAGATGCATAGCAATTTGAACATGTAAGATTATAGAATCGATTAGTCAATAATCAATGTATTTATTGTAAAAAAAAATGTGTATAAGACGCATTAAAGGGGTCATTTTTATTTGTTTCTATTGAAAACTCTTCCCTGTGGTCTACATAACATGTAATGGTGGTTATTTGGTCAAAATGTTGCATAGTTGATGTTTTACAGACCATCTTCAAGCCGCTTTCTGACAGTCGCTTCAGGATGCGCCGTTTTGTGGGCGGTTTTATTTACGTGGCTCACCTTCGACAGCGTCTTCTCCCCGTCGTCTTTGTTGTACCGCTGTAGCGTGCAAGGACAGAAGTGGAAGAAGTGTCAAAAGATGAAGCTAACTGTTTTAATGACATTCAGACTTTACTTCAATCAATAACGGAGCAGCATCTCCTCATCCGTGGCTCACTAGTGCAACAACAACGCCGGAAATGTTTCTTGTGAAAAAAACTCTAATATGTGAATAATGTAAACTCACTACACCGGTATGTTTTAGCACTTTCATAGCGAGTTTACTGACAGAAATAAGTTTACACTACTTTATATTAGAAATGGCAACAGCGGAGGATGAATGTCCCATAACAAGAAGATAGAGAAAAAGAAGAAGCTTATCAACTACGGTGTCGGCGCGGACGCGCACATATTTTCAGGACTTATGCAGATCCCAAACACAGATCAGCAGGTAGCAAAAGGTAAGAAAAGTTGCTTTTGCATAATATTGCGAGAAAAAAAACTCCAGATAATGTCTTACCTTATACACACACCATAATAATACTTGTATGTTTAATGCACCGACAATCCTTCAAGCGATGTGGCTTCATAGCTTACCAAAGTCGTACTAAAACATTTTGATAGATTTTTGAGCGCCGTGTGTAATGTTATATATTTTCAATGGAACATATAAAACGTTGTTTACTTGAGTCAAATTGCAGTCTACACGTTTCTCTTATGTGTGACTGCCATCATATTGCAGTCTACACTTATCTCTTATGTGTGAATAAAATAGCTTCGGGGTTGGTAAGCACAACCAAAATTATTCCGTACATTAGGCACACCGGATTATAAGGCGCACACATAAGAGATACGTGTACACTGCAATATGACGCCAAAACTTTAAATGTTCCATTGAAAATAAAGAACATTACACACGGCACTCTGTCAAAATGTTTTAGTATGACTTTGAAGCCGCACCGCTTGATGCATTGTCGGTCCATTACGGCTATCGTAGTCAGAGATACAAGAAGAACTATGGTGTGTGTATAAGGACAGCAAAATGGCACACATTAGCAGACATATTATCTGGCGTTTTGTTTCACAACATTATGCGAAACCAACTTTTTTTACCTTCTGGTACCTGCTGATGTGTATTTGAGATCTGCATAAGTCCTGAAAATTTGCGCACGACCGTCACTGTAGTCCGTGCCGACACCGTAGTCGATAAGCTTCTTCTTTTACTCTATTTTCTTGTTATGGGACATTCATCCTCTGCTGTTGCCATGTTTTAATATAAAGTAGTGTAATATACTGGTATAGTGAGTTTACATTATTCACCCACGGAACTTTAGTTATTGAGAGTTCCGGTCGGACGGTTTTTCACGGGACACATTTCTAACGTTGTTGCACTAGTGAGCCACGGATGAGGAGATGCTGCTCCGTTATTGATTGAAGTAAAGTCTGAATGTCATTAAAACAGTTAGCTCCATCTTTTGACACTTCTTCCACTCTCGTCCTTGCACCGCTACAACAAAGATGACGGGGAGAAGACTAGGGCTGAAACGACGCGTCGACGTAGTCGACGTCATCGGTTACGTAAATACGTCGAGGACGTTTTTGTTCGTCGACGCGTCGCATATTTACGTCACACTACCGTCATCGCGGAGCGCAAAGCAGACGATGCGAGCGGTGCGAGCGAGGGGAAAAAAGCACGCCAAAAGTCGTCAAAAGTGTGGGAGTATTTCAATAAACGGCCTAAGAAGAAACGCTACTTTTACTCCGCTACTTTTATCTACATTCAGCTCGCTACTCGCTACTAATTTGTATCGATCTGTTAATGCACGCTTTGTTTGTTTTGGTCTGTCAGACAGACCTTCATAGTGCCTGCCTTACTGGTGACGTTTCACTTCGTTCCACCAATCAGATGCAGTCACTGGTGACGTTGGACCAATCAAACAGAGCCAGGGGTCACATGACCTGACTGGCTCCGAGCTAACTTCGGGTGTTACCATTTAGTGGTCAATTGTACGGAATATGTACTGTACTGTGCAATCTACTAATACAAGTTTCAATCAATCAATCAAAAGTGTGAAGGAAAAAAGACCCTTTTTTTATTTCAACCGTAAAGACTGACTGCACAGTTCCTGTCTTCACAATAAAAGTCCCGCTCCATCGCGCCTGCGCTTTCAAAATAAGAGTCTCCGAAAGCCAGCGCAAACAAGCTAGCAAGCTACGGAGTTTGCCGCCAATGTATTTCTTGTAAAGGGTATAAAAACGAATATGGAAGGTGGACAAATAAGATGCCAAATAACAACCACTTTCATGTGGTATTAGACAGAAAGGAGGAACTTTTTTTCTCCTCCATTTGAAAACGTGGACGTTACCAGCACTGCTTCCTGATTACAATCAATGCAAGTCATCAGAATCAGGTAATACACCAACGTATATTCTTGTCTTCATGAAAGAAAGGAATCTATATGTTAAACATGCATGTATAATTATTAAAACACCTTTAACATGTAAACAAAAACGGCAAAATAAATAAATATAAATTATATACTGTATATATCAATGTATGTATATATATATATATATATATATATATATATATATATATATATATATATATGTGTGTGTGTGTGTGTGTGTGTATATATATATATATATATATATATATATATATATATATGTATATATATGATATGTGTGTGTATATTACTCAGTACTTGAGTAGTTTTTTCACAACATACTTTTTACTTTTACTCAAGTAAATATTTGGGTGACTACTCCTTACTTTTACTTGAGTAATAAATCTCTAAAGTAACAGTACTCTTACTTGAGTACAATTTCTGGCTACTCTACCCACCTCTGCTAATAATGTTGTTGTATGCACACTGTGTCGAGCGGAAATGGCCTATCATAGCAGCACAACGGCAGCGTTCTTGCCATCACCATCAACTAGTCAATCGTCCGCGTGAGTATACGTTGTCATCATTACACAAAAACATGAATGTGTCATTTGTATCTGCGTTGTAAATTCATAAACTAAAGCACCGTTTCGCTCTGAGAGGAGCGTTTGGCGTGCCTGTTCAGTGTTTACAAAGACGCGCTCCTCTTTAACGCTAACGTTAATTAGTTGTGCAAATACCTTTTACAACATTAACAATTACGTATACTATGTACAAACGAACAATTAACTTTCACTTTAATCATACTATCATTGTTGTGTTATTAAGCAAAATAAGCAAAAGTTTTACTTTTGTTGAAATGTTTACACTGTTGTTACAGAATATTTCGTTTTGCACTTTTTTGTATTGGATGTTTATCTTTATTTTTTCACATTTTAGCAAATAAGCAATACTTTTACTTTTGTTGAAATGTTTACACTGTTGTTACAGAATATTTCCGTTTTGCACTTTTTTGAATTGGATGTTTATCTTTATTTTTGCACATTTTAAAGCAAAATAAGCAATACTTTTACTTTTGAAATGCTTATACTATTGCAGAATATTAAGATTTGCACTGGATGTTTACTTTTATATTTGCACATTAAAAGCAAATAAGCTACTTTTAATTTTGTTAAATGTTTACATTGTTACAGAATATTTTGTCATGTTGTTGTCAATGTTGACTGAGTGGCCATACTTTTTTTTTTGTAAATAAAAGCCATGCCTTTTGAAAAAACTGGCCTACATTTATTTTTTCATCCTCATTTTAAATAAAATAAAAAAAATCGGTAAAAGGAAAAATAATCTATAGATTAATCGAAAAAAATAATCTATAGATTAACCGATTAATCGAAAAAATAATCTATAGATTAATCGATAGAAAAATAATCGTTAGCTGCAGCCTTAGAGAAGACGCTGTCGAAGGTGAGCCACGTAAATAAGACCGCCCACAAAACGGCGCATCTTGAAGCGACTGTCAGAAAGGGACTTGAAGATGATCTGTAAAACATCATCTATGCAACATTTTGACCAAATAACCACCATTACATGTTATGTAGACCACAAGGAAGTGTTTTACATTGAGAAAAAAAATCATAATATGACCCCTTTAATGCGCCTTATAATCCGGTGTACCTTTTGTATGAAAATGGACCTGACTAGACCCACTCATCAGCAGTGCGCCTTATAATCCGGTGCGCCCTATGGTCCAGAAAATATGGTATAAATATATATATGTGTATATATATATATATATATATATATATATATATATATATATATATATATATATATGCATTTTTTTTTTCCTAAAATCTTTTTTTTTTAATTGGTTGGTAGAGCGGCCATGCCAGCAACTTGGAAGTTCCAGGTTTGATCCCCACTTCCGCTATGCTAGTCTCTGCCATTGTGTCCTTAGCCAAGATACATTACCCACCTGATAACAGTGCCACCCACACTGGCTCAAATGTAACTTAGATAATGGGTTCCACTATGTAAAGCGCAACGAGTCACTGGAGAAAAGCGCTAAGTAAATATAATTCACTTCACTATCTCAGGGTATTCAATCGATTACAACTGGACTGTTTGGTTTGTCTTAGAAGACGTTTCACCGCTCATCAGTTCGAATGAGCGGTGAAACAAGTGCATTTCCCCTTTAAAAACCGTTACTGTCCCATTTGCACCTTTTGTAGATGGCACTTGGCGGGTAAATCTCAGATTTATTAAAATACGTCCACAGACAATCTCGTGCGCACTGCTTACGTCATCCCAACACTCGGTTTCGGCAGCAGCAGTTTCAGTGATCAAAGTCTTTTTTTAGGTGGCCATGTTTTCGTTGCATCACTAGGCAATGAATAGTGTGCATATAATTGACTATATGTTCATATTGTAACGACCTGCTGGTGTTAAAGTTGATGTTCCCATGACCGTGAAAACAGTCTGTGCCTGAAAGATGATTGGCGGAGAATGATGAAGTGTGTCTGGGAGCAAAGCCAGGAGGCGGACGTGTGTGCACAGGAGGAAATATGTGTTGGATTTGGGCCGATTGTTAGCCTAAGATTGGCAATAAAAATTAAACAAAGCATCAGCTTTTGTGTGACTACTTCTGGAGGCTAGAATACATTGTCCGGTACTGGCTTTTTGCCGATATCCGATATTCCGATATTGTCCAACTCTTTAATTACCGATACCGATATCAACCGATACCGATATCAACCGGTATATGCAGTCGTGGAATTAACACATTATTATGCCTAATTTGGACAACCAGGTATGGTGAAGATAAGGTACTTTTTAAAAATAATAATAAAATAAGATAAATAATTTAAAAACATTTTCTTGAATAAAAAAGAAAGTAAAACAATATAAAAACAGTTACATAGAAACTAGTAATTAATGGAAATTAGTCAAATTAACTGTTAAAGGTTAGTACTATTAGTGGACCAGCAGCACGCACAATCATGTGTGCTTACGGACTGTATCCCTTGCAGACTGTATTGATATATATTGATATATAATGTAGGAACCAGAATATTAATAACAGAAAGAAACAACCCTTTTGTGTGAATGAGTGTAAATGAGTGTCAATGGGGGAGGGAGGTTTTTTGGGTTGGTGCACTAATTGTAAGTGTATCTTGAGTTTTTTATGTTGATTTAATAAAAAAATAAAAAATAAAAAAAACGATACTGATAATAAAAAAAACGATACCGATAATTTCCGATATTACATTTTAACGCATTTATCGGCCGATATATCGGACATCCCTAATTATAATGAAGTAATTTGTTTTCATGTAAAAAAACAACAACTATTTTTTAATATGTGGTGGCTTTTATTTTGCCGTGGCACACCGCCACGATCAGTTACATTAAAGATGAAACCTGGTGATTTCTATGGGTCTCAAAGTTCAGTGTTAAACATTTGTATTTTTAAGTGGATGAAAAATCAGGTGGAAAATGTGCAGAGGGAAAGTTCCTCATTTGTCTTCATTTGGTAGCTTATTAATTCCGCAATCAAATCATATTTTTGAATATGCGTCTTCATTAGCGCATGACTTGATGCGTCTTGCTATTATTTATGTGGGACCACGGGAGTCTTCATTAGCTACCGCCTGATGCAGCGTTCTAAATTTAGCAGCGTTCATTTATCCCCCTTGTAGCCACGTGTTGGATGGTGTGCGCAGAAATGGCTTTCATTCCACCTGTGCTCGTTGGCCCCGACAGACGTTGGAACTTCCCGTCTGCTCTTCTAAAGCTTTTTAATTCCTGTGATCGGGAGCAGGATTAAAAGGGACGGTGCATGGAGACGAGGAAGAGGCTCCTTTGAAACATCTCAATAATTAATATAAAGCAATGCAAGGAAATATACTTTTTTTTGAATGACTATGGTTTGTGCTTATACAACAAGTGTTCTCTGAAGGCTTGGGTAGAACAAGAGTTTTGTATCTTTAAAAGTTCGACACTTGCTCACTGCTGTGTTCAAGTGTTCTCTGAAGGCTTGGGTAGAACAAGAGTTTTGTATCTTTAAAAGTTCGACACTTGCTCACTGCTGTGTTCATAGTAATTGCCTTATATTAGCCTTCTTGTTGATTTGTTATTGACTAGTGAATGTTTTCATGTTTTACACACAAATATTTTCTTGTTTTGGTTTTTTAAATTACACATTTTTCACAGTAGGGTCAATAGAAGGAATTGAAAGTGCAAAAAATTTCCCCTGACACTTGTAAATGTCATTTTTATGGAAGCTGTGGGAGACAAAAGGTGAGCAACAAACATGAAAAACAAAACAAATGTTTGAAAATAAGTACTTTTTTTATGTATTTGGTTTTTAAATGACTAATTTGCAGCTGTATGGTCAATGGAAGAAATTAGTAGTGCAAAAAATTGGCCATGACGCATTTGCCTGTCATTTTTTAGAAGCTGTGGGTGCAGCACACATGAAAACAAAACGAATGTTAGAAAATAAGTATTTTTTTCTGTTTTTGTTTTTTTAAATGACACATTTTTCTCAGTAGAGTCAGTAGAAGGGATTGAAAGTGCAATAAAATTGGCTGTGACACTTATAAATGCCATTTTTATGGGAGCTGTGGGAGATAAAAGGTGAGCAACAAACATGAAAAACAAAACAAATGTTTGAAAATAAGTACTTTTAATGTTTTTGGTTTTTAAATCACAAATTTGCAGCTGTATGGACAATGGAAGAAATAAGTAGTGTTAAAAAAATTGGCCGTTGCGCATGTGCGTTTCATTTTATAGAAGCTGTGGGAGAAACAAACATGAAAAACAAAACAAATGTTTGAAAATAAATAATTTTATGTTTTTGGTTTTTAAATGACAGATTTGCCACTCTAGGGTCAGTGGAAGGAATTAATGGTCCAAAAAAATTGTCCGTGATTGTAAGCTGTGGAAGACAAAGTGAGGAAAAAAAAAAGAAGAAGAAGCAAAAGAGGGGTGCCCAAAAATCAACTCCCATCCAAATTGCAATTATTTAGTCTGTTTCTAAATGAATTTGTAATTTAAAAAAATATTTCAAATTTTAAGAATTAATTATTAAAAATATGGTATTTTAGGCCATCTACACCTGCTACACACGAATGTCATTTGTCAGCAGCCAAGAGGAGCTTTTGTTTTAATATCATTTTTATACCAACCAATATATAGGAAGAATCAGTTTGAATAGAGAATGGTGTTGAATGGAATTGCTACCCCAAGAATCGGAATCGTGATTTGTTGGGATATTCGCATCGCTTTGTTCTTAACGTCACAAGACTGATCTGCCTGTGAGTTCTTTTTGATGGTGTGGGGGGTTTAGCAGCACTTTCTGCCCATTAAAAAGAACAACATGTTTTCATACTCTCAAAAAGTGTCCAGTTAGAAATAGTTGCTAGGTTTGTTGCTCGTTGCTTTTTTTCAACATTGGAAGAGGCACTTGAATCCTTGCTAAATATAGCGGCTAAGTTGGCAACACATATCCTTTCAGTACATCATCTTATTCTCTGGCAGAGTTATAATGCCATCTACGGGTTGAAGATTTAACTACAGCTACAGCCCCTTTATGATGTGTTAATGAGCGTGGGTGAGCAAAAAATATAAATACAATTAGGACAATGGATGCAATTTAGGTTTTGTGCTAATTCCAGGATATTTATGTTGACACTATTTGAAGCTAAGACACATTGATTATTATTTACTGTCCTATTTCAAATAGATAAATATATAAATGCATCTATTTGTGGTTTACCGCCACAAATACATGAATGTGTGGGAAACACAGAATGCAATGCAAATCTGAGGAAGTTGACAGTTGTAGCCGAAACCATCAGGTACGGAAATAAACACACAGCTATAAGAATAACAAATTGCATGTGTTTACTGAGTTTATTCGACATATAAAATGTACATTGATACAATAAACACATGTCAAACGTCCCCAAACAACTAACCAACAGAAAAAATAAATAAACATGCATCAGTCAAATAAGTACAGGCAAATATTGACATGAAGCCACAGACAACTGCACTCCTGAATGTCCCCAACACGGTGTAGCAATACACAAAAGCAGAAAAAGGCTCATCAATTATCTACCTTTCAATTACTTTTCAAGCAGGGTTAAATTTGAGATCAGTCTTTTTTTTACATATTCTAGGAAACCACCTCATACTTCCTGAAACTTTACATAACAGCCATTGAATATCAGCCTAATCCTCTCCAGTTTGAGAAAATAAAAAACATATTTAATCCAGCGGGTGTGGCAGGGAGGTGCTGCAGCCTTCAAATTTAGCACAATGAGTCTTTTAGCCAACAAAGTAGTGAATGCTACAAGATTCTGTTTGGATTTACTAAGAGAAGATGACAGAAGGACTACCCCAAATAGTCCGTCCGCTTAGAGGATTCGGTACAAAGTATTAAACATTTCAGTCCAATAACTGTACAGGGAAGGGCAAAGCCAAAACATATGTATTAAGTTAGCTAGAGACTGTTAACACCGATCACATAATACCAATATTTTGTCATACATCTTAGCCAGCCTGACCTTGGTATATTAGGTACGATGTATTAGATTGTATTGAATAAGGCTTTGTCCAGCACAAATAGAAGACTTATGAACTCTACTTAAAATCTCTGTCCAGCTCTCCTCAGAGTGGGTCACTCCCAAGTCTTCCTCCCAAAGTGACTTAATTGACTTTAGAGACTCAGGGCGTAAAAGGAAAATTTGGTTATAAATATGTGTAATTGGAAGTGGTGTCAGAAACACATCTAAAACTGTGTCAGTCGGTAGATCTGGAAACCTAAGAAAAGTGTTACGAACAAAACTGCGGATCTGTAGGTATAGGTAAAAGTGTTAGGAAGTGAAAATGTATCACAAAGTTGCTGATAAGAAGCTAAAGTGTTGTCAATGTATAGATCTTTATTGCTGTTGATCCCAAAACTTGACTATATCGAAAAGGCACTGTCGACAAGAGAAGGCATGATTAGCAATGACGGGTGCAAGACTTGAAAACTAAAATAGCACTTAAACTGAACCCAAATCCTAAATGAGGTTTTTACGACCGGATTTTTTGTAAAAGCGAATGTTGATGATTGAATGGGAGAGTGAACCAGAGCCCTAAGAGATACTGGTTTGATTGCTTCATATGGTTGCCATTATTTAAGAATTCCAAGGTTAGTGGTGCAGTAGTAAAACCTAAAGTTTGGTAGTGCTAATCCTCCAGATGATTTAGGTCTCTGCAAATATTGCTTAGTAACCTGTGAAACCTTTTATTCCAAAAGAAAAACATCTATCTAATTTATAAAAGAAGGACTGAGGACTTTGTTTACTGGAACAAATAGGAACATTGCAGAATTACATTCATTTGAACAGAGTTGACACAAGCCACTGTGGATGAATTAAGGACCAGCGATCAAAATCTCCCTGGATTCTGGAGTGGGATAAAGTTGGCTTTATAAAGCTCTGCAAGCGTATGTGTGACCTGGACACCAAAGTATGTGAAACTTTGCAATTTTAAAGGGAAAATTGTGCCGAGGATATTTCTTAGCAGCAGAATTTATAGGAAATATTTCACTTGTACCCAAGTTCAATTTGGAACCAGACACGTGTCCAAAAGCTTGGAGAGTTCTTAAGGCAACTGGCACCGAGACATATAAGAGTTCCTCTGCATAGAGAGAGACTTTCACCTGCACATCGCGTCTACATATGCCCGTAGCAAGCGGTTGACAGAGGCTCAATGTCAACAGCAAAAAGTGACCGACCTCATTCCTAAAATACTTTGTTAGGCTCCAAAGTATGAGTAAACTTAAAAAAAAAGATGTGCCATTTAATTATCGGAGGAGAGATTCCTTTTGAAATATGTCCAAAATTGCCTGTGAGCTGACCCACATTGAAGCATGCCAGGAAATTAAATATTTTTTCAGTCCAAGAAAGGTGTGCCTAGAAGAAGGCATGGGTAGAACAAGCGTTTTCCAGGAGCTTGACCGTGCCCACATTGTACAATCCACACTGCTCTTTATTAAAGGGAACTGCACTTTTTTTGGAGTTGTGCCTATCATTCACAATCGTTATGAGAGACAAGAAGACAAAAGTTTTTTTGTGTTTTTTTTTTTGCTTTCTAACATACAAATCGGCTCGTTCTAGGTGACTAGCAATGCAGCTAATGGGAACAACCAATTCTACCTCTAAATCACTTTAAAAATGCATTCAAAAACCATCAACAATACTTCATTTATGTTCTGTAACCTGCATTATAACCAAACTATAGCAACATTGTTATTGTAAGAGTGAAAACTGAAGAACTATTTTTGTAGTGTACTAACACATCGGCGTGCTGTAAAAGCTAACTACAGAAAGAGATAAGCTCGCTTCTACAACAACACGAAACCCGTTTGAGTTTGTAAAGCACAATACTGTGATAGAACACCAATCTGTACTGAGTGAAAAACATGAACAATCATATTACAGTATCTCTAAAGTATTATTTCATGTTTTGTCTGTACACAGCTAGCCAGACTGTGTGTACTGTAGTTGTAATAACACACATGACGTGATGCATGTATCATGATCAATATTAAAGTGACTCACTCGATGGACAGTCTGGTGCAGCTGACCGGGGATGTTTCCAGTTGATTCTGGGTAAGCAATCCATTTATGTCGAAATAGCTTGTCTCCAAGTTCCATATTTATAGCCTCAAAATCACTTCCATCCCCTTCTCCCGGCTTCCGTGTGCTCCAACGTCTCACTCTTCCTTCATGCTCGCTTCTATAAGCAGCAGTATATTTAGCTTCAAAAGTATAAGGTTTTAAATCCTCATTTGTCCAAAAACAGTTGTCTTCTTTGTTTGTTACCAAGTCTGCCATGAATAGCAAACACACTAAATTATGCAATGGATTATACAAGGAAATCAAACAAAGCACTAATATGATTCAGTTTAAGAGACTGTTCAAACTACAAGTGTTCACAAAGTACAAAGGAACAATTACGATGAACATGTCGAACCTTAAAAAGAAAAAAGAGATTATTTATGTATTTAATATTTGTTTACTTACTTATAGTATATGTATTTATTCTTTATTCATTCACGTTTCTGTTACAAACAGAGAACAAGGAAATGGGATAAAATTGCTATGATATAAAAAGGGGTAGGATTAAATCAGCTGTACTTCTTCTCCTTTTCGGACATGCTGTAATGAAACTGGAAATATGTTATGCATTACATTGAAAATAAACTGCACTGAAATACTGAAACACGCTCATGTTTGATTCCGGAAGTAGGAACACACATGTTGCTAGAAGTCAGACGTGCGCTGCTATGGTAACAGAAATCAATGCACAGAAGAAATCCGTACCGCAAATGATTAAAAACACCGAAATACGGTAAATATTGAAAATGTTTACATATTTTTATGAAGGTGTCTGTTACTACATTATATATATATATATATATATATATATATATATATATATATATATATATATATATATATATATATATATATATATATATATATTGAACTCGGCTCACTTGCTAACACAAGCAACTGTTTTTAAAGTTTTTTTTTCTTTGTTGTCGTGGCCAAATGATGTCTGGACGCACATTTCGTTATGAACCAGTTAACAATGAGAACACATTCAGAGGAGGTCATGCGCCGATGGTTGTCCATATTTACCAAGGCAGACACTGTTTATTAGACACTTGTGTGGCCTTCGTTCTTTGTGCAGCCAAGCTTAGAAAATGTCGAGCCGCATTCAACAAACTGCTTTTGTTTAGTTCCATACAGTCTAGCCATTAATGGCAAACATATTTCACTAGTTTCTCATTAGGGACCAACAGGAAATATAGTTTCAAACTGTCTATCGTGTGTAGAAACAATGTTTTAAGTAAGATCCTCTTAAGTATAAGTTAAGTGATGTTAAAATACAATAGAAAGAATATAATGAGATATTTGATGTCCATAATAGGTTTTACATTTTTTTGAGGTCTTTATTGTTAGCCACCCTGTGCTAGCAGTTTGTGACTATTTAGAATGCACAAAAAATGGAAAGATGTGTGCTCTTGAATTACCTTTAGGGTTGTGGATGGTGGGCAAAATTCATGAATGTGAAGTAGGCCTGGGCCGATATTCAATAAGTCAATTAACCGACGATAAATGAAAATTAGGTCGGTAAGTTTTCCAGCGTCGATTAATCGCCACATGCATGCTTTTTAAGAGCATTCATGCTTTTCATCAATTTCAGCAGCTGCACCCATTTGTTACCCGGCAGTATGAAAAGAAGGGGGTGAATTGTCTTGTCCTTCATCAAGTGTTTTTGACTCTTTGTGAAGCAAGGCGGGGCCGCAGCTCTTACGTTTTATATTGAAGTTTTGTTGTGTTTTTAATGCGCGTGTTCGGCGAGCGAGACGCTCTGCAAGAGCGGTCACACTTTTGCATCAGTTTCTGCGGCTGCGGGCGTTTGAACTACAAATAAACGGGAGTAACAATAACCGATTTAAGCCTCTCAACAGTTGTATTAAACTAAAATGATAAAAGAAACGTCATTCATAACCTAGACTGACCATACGTCCTCTTTTCCCCGGACATGTCCTCTTTTGCGGGGCTGTCCGGGCAGGGTTTCTTAAATGCCTCAAATGTCCGGTATTTTGAGTTAGGGTTGCATGTATTTTCAATGTACGTCCAGGGTTAAGAAGGGGTTGAAAACAAAACAAATTGTGAAGGTGTGCGCACGAAGCAACATTCGTGAGGGAGGAGCAGAGATGAAGAGCGAGACAGTCGAGAGATAGGAACACAAGAGAGAAACGGAAACGTAAATGCAACTTCACGGATGATTTGCGGGAAAAGTATCTGGTCGTGACACATGGAAAGCAGAATGCACTGTGTGCAAAGCAGGAACGTATATATATGTGGCAAATAAAGGGGCCAACGATCTACAAGCCCATATCGACACTACAAAGCACAAAACAGCTGTGCAGGGCGAGAGCTCGTCTGCTGTTTTTTGTTTGAATTTAATTAACTTGTTTTTTTGCATTATTTATGTTTAGAATATATACAACAGGTTATTTTGAATATTTCTACCTCTGCACCTTTTTCCAAAACTGTGAATGTTACAGAATATAAGTGTGACTTATTTTGTAATACTGTCAACCAGTGTTGGCGTTAACACACTTTTTGTGTCTTTTTAACGCATTGAAATCAGAAATTATTAAAGGTCTCACATTTTCTCCTCCAAACATATTGCTGGGTATTGTGGCCAAACAGCTCAATTAGTGTTTCATCTGACATCACATGGACAAAGATAAGACCTTCTGGAGGAAAGTTCTGTGGTCAGATGAAACAAAACTTGAGCTGTTTGGGCACAATGCCCAGCATTATGTTTGGAGGAAAAAATATGAGGCCTTTAATCCCAAGAACACCATTCCTACCGTCAAGCATGGGGGTGGTAGTATTATGCTCTGGGCCTGTTTTGCTGCCAATGGAACTGGTGCTTTACAGAGAGTAAATGGGACAAAGAAAAAGGAAGATTACCTCCAAATTCTTCAGGACAACCTAAAATCATCAGCCCGGAGGTTGAGTCTTGGGCGCAGTTGGGTGTTCCAACAGGACAATGACCCCAAACACACGTCAAAAGTGGTAAAGGAATGGCTAAATCAGGCTAGAATTAAGGTTTTAGAATGGCCTTCACAAAGTCCTGAGTTAAACGTGTGGACAATGCTGAAGAAACAAGTCCATGTCAGAAAACCAACAAATTTAGCAGAACTGTACCAATTTTGTCAAGAGGAGTGGTCAAAAATTCAAGCAGAAGCTTGCCAGAAACTTGTGGATGGCTACCAAAATCGCCTTATTGCAGTGAAACTTGCCAAGGGACATGTAACCAAATATTAAAATTGCTGTATGTGTACTTTTGACTAAGCAGATTTGGTCACATTTTCAGTAGACCCATAATACATTCATAAAAGAACCAAACTTCATGAATGTTTTTTGTGACCAACAAGTATGTGCTCCAATCACTCTATCACAAAAAAATAAGAGTTGTAGAAAGTATTGGAAACTCAAGACGGCCATGACATTATGTTCTTTACAAGTGTATTGTACTGTTGACCACGACTGTATATATATGTAAACAAAACTCAACTGTCCTTCATTGTGTTGTTTTTATTGACATTGTACTGTGCAGCCAAGGTGCATAAGCAGGTGACTTAGACTTAGACTTCCTTATACATCCTTAGACAGATAAGAACGACATTTTGTTGCATTAGCTTTTTTTTAGTGCAAGATAAAAGAGCAATAAGGTGCAGATATAAATAAATAGATTACTGTACAGGTAAATATATTGCACTTTTGCAAATGCATCCACGTTTATGGATGTATGTTATGTTCCATTCCTGGCTTACGGTCCTGTTGCTGTGTCTTCTGTGCCTTTTTAGAGGTTTCTTTTTATCAAAAATGTTGTCCAAAACTTGAATTGTAAGACTTGAGAAAGACTCCAAATGCACAGTAGGTCTTTTGAAGCCACAAGAAATAGACCTGACATGTCAGTCATGGGCCACCCACAACTTGAACTCCCTTCTAAGTCACAAAATGAGGGGCATGTGTCTAAAAAAAATTGTTTTTTTGTGGCTTATTATGATTGGTTGTGTCATTTGAACACAATGTTGGATTGGAGCTGTGAGGTCTGAGTCACTGGCCTAAATACAGCTTTGAATACCAGAAAAATGTATGAACCCTTCGCAGCTTTTCTGTCTCATGTCATCGGCTTAAAGCAATTTCCTGTCTTCTCTATGTTTGCCTCCCAGTTGGTTTGTGTCGCCATGTCTGTGTTTTAATTTTCCTGTCAACTTCTCGTTCACTTATGCACCTCTTGTTTCTTCGCCAACGGGAATAATGGTGTCATGCTGCGAAACAGAGCGCATGCAGAGCTAGATAAAGGTGCTGGCCACTCATGATACAGTATATTTCCAAACGTTAAATTATTTCATTTTTTCAAAAATGTGCCTTGTAATCCGAAATGTGTTGCATTTATTTTATGTATGAAAAGCACTTTATAAATAACGTTTGATGTGATCTGATAATAAGTGTGACCAGTAAATGGCAGTCACACATAAGAGATAGGTTTAGACAGCATGTTGAGGCCTGTTGAAAAAAATGACACTAGCAAGTACCGTAAGCAAGCAACACCAAAACTTTAATTTTCCATTGAGAATATAGAATAGGGGTCCCCAAACTTTTTTACTCGGGGGCCGCATTGAGTTAAAACAATATGGCCAGGGGCCAGGCTATATATATATATATATATATATATATATATATATATATATATTTATATATTTATATATTTATATATACACATATATATGTATATATATATATATATATATATATATATATATATAGAAACCCCGTTTCCATATGAGTTGGGAAATTGTGTTAGATGTAAATATAACATTGGTGCATTAAAACCAAAACAAACAGGCTAAAGAACAGCTTCTTCCCCAGGGCCATAACCATCCTGAACGGACTGCCCCATTGTACCTCATAACTGCCTTCTCTTCGGTGCAATAACCCATTCCACCAACCACCCTGTTTTTGTTTTGTTTTTTCATGTATATATTCATTTCACACCATATTCATTGCACTTCTACATTTTTTATATTTCTATATATTTGCACATTGTTTTTCTAGCATGCACACATTGCACTGTATGGAATGGCCTCAATCTCGTTACCTTGCGTAATGACAATAAAGCTGATTCTGATTCTGATAAACGGAATACAATGATTTGCAAATCCTTTTCAACCCATATTCAATTGAATGCACTACAAAGACAAGATATTTGATGTTCAAACTCATTAACTTTATTTTTTTTTGCAAATAATAATTAACTTAGAATTTCATGGCTGCAACACGTGCCAAAGTAGTTGGGAAAGGGCATGTTCACCACTGTGTTACATGGCCTTTCCTTTTAACAACACTCAGTAAACGTTTGGGAACTAAGGAGACACATTTTTTAAGCTTCTCAGGTGGAATTCTTTCCCATTCTTGCTTGATGTACAGCTTAAGTTGTTCAACAGTCCAGGGGTCTCCGTTGTGGTATTTTAGGCTTCATAATGCGCCACACATTTTCAATGGAAGACAGGTCTGGACTACAGGCAGGCCAGTCTAGTACCCGCACTCTTTTACTATGAAGCCACGTTAAATGTAACACGTGGCTTGGCATTGTTTTGCTGAAATAAGCAGGGGCGTCCATGGTAACGTTGCTTGGATGGCAGCATATGTTGCTCCAAAACCTGTATGTACCTTTCTGCATTAATCGCGCCTTCACAGATGTGTAAGTTACCCATGTCTTGGGCACTAATACACCCCCATATCATCACAGATGCTGGCTTTTCAACTTTGCGCCTATAACAATCCGGATGGTTCTTTTCCTCTTTGGTCTGGAGGACACGACGTCCACAGTTTCCAAAAACAATTTGAAATGTGGACTCGTCAGACCACAAAACACTTTTCCACTTTGCATCAGTCCATCTTAGATACATAAATAATGATAAATGGGTTATACTTGTATAGCGCTTTTCTACCTTCAAGGTACTCAAAGCGCTTTGACAGTATTTCCACATTCACCCATTCACACACACATTCACACACTGATGGCAGGAGCTGCCATGCAAGGCGCTAACCAGCAGCCATCAGGAGCAAGGGGTGAAGTGTCTTGCCCAAGGACACAACGGACGTGACTAGGATGGTAGAAGGTGGGGATTGAACCCCAGTAACCAGCAACCCTCCGATTGCTGGCAAGGCCACTCTACCAACTTCGCCACGCCGTGAGCTCAGGCCCAGCGAAGCCGACGGCGTTTCTGGGTGTTGTTGATAAACGGTTTTTGCCTTGCATAGGAGAGTTTTAACTTGCACTTACAGATGTAGCGACCAACTGTAGTTACTGACAGTGGGTTTCTGAAATGTTCCTGAGCCCATGTGGTGATGTCCTCTACACACTGATGTCGCTTGTTGATGCAGTACAGCCTGAGGGATCGAAGGTCACGGGCTTAGCTGCTTACGTGCAGTGATTTCTCCAGATTCTCTGAACCCTTTGATGATATTACGGACCGTAGCTGGTGAAATCCCTAAATTCCTTGCAATAGCTGGTTGAGAAAGGTTTTTCTTAAACTGTTCAACATTTGGTTATGCATTTGTTGACAAAGTGGTGACTCAGGCCCATCCTTGTTTGTGAATGACTGAGCATTTCATGGAATCTACTTTTATACCCAATCATGGCACCCACCTGTTCCCAATTTACCTGTTCACCTGTGGGATGTTCCAAATAAGTGTTTGATGAGCATTCCTAAACTTTATCAGTATTTATTGCCACCTTTCCCAACTTCTTTGTCACGTGTTGCTGGCATCAAATTCTAAAGTTAATGATTATTTACAAAAAAAAAAAAAAAAAGTTTTTCAGTTTGAACATCAAATATGTTGTCTTTGTAGCATATTCAACTGAATATGGGTTGAAAATGATTTGCAAATCATTGTATTCCGTTTATATTTACATCTAACACAATTTCCCAACTCCTATGAAAACGGGGTTTATATATATATATATACACATACATATATATATATATACATACACATATATATATATATATATATATATATATATATATATATATATATATATATATATATATATATATGTGTATATTGCCAAAAGTATTTGGCCACCTGCCTTGACTCACATAGGAACTTTTAGTGCCATCTCATTCCTAACCCATAGGGTTCAATATGATGTTGGTCCACTGTTTAAAGCTATTACAGCTTCAACTCTTCTGGGAAGGCTGTCCACAAGGTTGCGGAGTGTGTTTATTAGGAATTTTTGACCATTCTTCCAAAAGCGCATTGGTGAGGTCACACACTGATCACACGCTCTCAGTCTCCATTCTAATTCATCCCAAAGGGGTTCTATCGGATTCAGGTCAGGACTCTGTGCAGGTCAAGTTCATCCACACCAGACTCTGTCATCCATGTCTTTATGGACCTTGCTTTGTACACTGGTGCACAGTCATGTTGGAAGAGGAAGGGGCCCGCTCCAAACTGTTCCCACAAGGTGGGGAGCATGGAATTGTCCAAAATGTTTTGGTATCCCGGAGCATTCAAAGTTCCTTTCACTGGAACTAAGGGGCCAAGCCCAACTCTTGAAAAACAACCCCATGCCATAATTCCTCCTCCACGAAATTTCACACTCGGCACAATGCAGTCCGAAATGTGCCGCTCTCTTGGCAGCCTCCAAACCCAGACTCGTCCATCAGATTGCCAGATGGAAAAGCGTGATTCATCATTCCATAGAACATGTCTCCACTGCTTTTGAGTCCAGTGGCGACGTGCTTTACACCACTGCATCAGATGCTTTGCATTGGACTTGGTGATGTATGGCTTAGATGCAGCTACACGGCCATGGAAACCCATTCCATGAAGCTCTCTGCATACTGTACGTGGGCTATTTGGAAGGTCACATGAAGTTTGGAGCTCTGTAGCAACTCTTTGCACTATGCGCATCAGCATCCGCTGACCCCTCTCTGTCAGTTTACGTGGCCTACCACTTCGTGGCTGAGTTGCTGTTGTTCCCAAACTCTTCCATTTTCTTATAATAAAGCCGACAGTTGACTTTAGAATATTTTGGAGCGAGGAATTTTCACGACTGGATTTGTTGCCCAGGTGGCATCCTATGACAGTTCCACGCTGAAAATCACTGCACTCCTGTGGCCAGGCAAAATGATTAGGACACCTGATTCTGATCATTTGGATGGGTGGCCAAATACTTTTGGCAATAAAGTGTATATATATTCCTTGCGCACTAATTGATTGAAAGAGCGTGCACTTGCCGCGCGCTCGCCCGACACTGCATTACAGACACTGCGGCGCAAGCGCGATTAAGTCACGTTATTGATGGGAAAAGTCATTTTACAAGCGGTAGAAAATGGATTAAAAAAGACAGATTTAAAAAAAATTATAATTAAAAAAACTTGGTATGTATCCGGCCCGTGGAATATATATATATACACACATACATAAATATATACATACAGTATATACATACATATATATATATATATATATATATATATATATATACATACATACACACATATATATATACATGCATACATACACATATATACACATACATAAATACATATATATGTATACTTCCAAACATATATACATACCAGTGACGTGCAGTCACTGGAGGCAGGTGAGGCGGGGCCTCACGTGCCATCATGGAAAGAAAAAAAATGTAAAAAGAAAAAAAATTCATTAAATTGTTATATGTATCCAGTGATTATACTATAAAGTTATTTTCCATTTAACTTTACCAGTTTTAGATTATTTTTATTAAAAATCGCTGAATTTTCACATTTGCCGTTCAAATACTGAGAAGAGACGGTGCGGTGAACAGCAGCCAGTTGAGGCACGTCACTCAGTTGTGCCTCACCATGGATTGCGGACTCGGCTAACTGCTGGCCTGCTGTGCAGTGAGACCGTATTGCTATATGAACTATATTATACATTTCCATAGTTTAGTTAGCTGAGGTATATAATGTACAGTGTATTTTGTCAACAACTGTATGTGTGTAACGTATTTCTTGTAATGAGCGATCATAAAACGGCTGCAAAAGACGCACTGGCTGAGGCTCGCAGTAATCCCGCCTCCTGCACCCCCGCCGTACAATGCACCCCCTGACGGGAGTGTTATATCAACTAAAGCCCACACTTAAACTTTCCACGTGCAAGATTGAATCTATTTAAAAAAGTTATTTCATAAGAAGCCAAAAAGTGCAAAAACAATAATGTTTGTGTTGGAGGAGTTGTGAATGACTGCAGGGCCACAACATTAGGTACACCTGCAGACTACAGGTGTACCTAATTCACAACTCCTCCAACACGAACATTATTGTTTTTGCAGTTTTTGGCTTCTTATTAAATAACTTTTGTAATCTATTTTCATGGGCTTTCCTCTTTGTGATGTTAAGTTCCTGTTATGCGCTGTTATACAGTATATGCCTTGAGCTCTTATTTTGAAGGCGCTAAGAGCGGAAGTGATGACACGTTGGAGTGGAGCGGAGATTTTTGAAAGAATGTAAATAAAGTGGTCCTCGTGTAAACTGGAGCCTCAGTGTTTGTTATTTTGTAGTTTCATACAGTATAGGTGACATTTATAAACCCTTGGTTACACTTTTTTAAATAGATTCAATCTTGCACGTGGAAAGTTTAAGTGAGGGCTTTAGTTGATATAACACTCCCGTCAGGGGGTGCATTCTACGGCAGGGGTTCATTAATCCAGCACAACAGCGGTGCATGGACTTCATTTATAAGTAAAGGTAAGACCATAATAAAGTTTTTTTTATTAGATGTGCTTTTTTGTGTGCTACAGTTTGTATGTGTAAAGTTAAAGTTAAGTTAAAGTACCAATGATTGTCACACACACTAGGTGTGGTGAAATGTGTCCTCTGCATTTGACCCATCCCCTTGTTCCCCCCCTGGGAGGTGAGGGGAGCAGTGGGCAGCAGCAGCGCCGCGCCCGGGAATAATTTTTGGTGATTTAACCCCCAATTCCAACCCTTGATGCTGAGTGCCAAGCAGGGAAGAATGCTAGTATGAGCTTTTAAACATAACCCGTTAACTGCTGCCAATCAAATGGTGAATAAGACACTCTTTAGGGTTCATATGTTTGTAAATCTGACTGTGATGAAGTCAGTGCCTCACCAGCCATGAACCTCACCGCACGTCACTGATACATACGTGTATGTATATATATATATATATATATATATATATATATATATATATATATATATATATATATATATATATGTATATGTATATATATATATATATATATACATGCATATATATACATACATATACATGCATACATACATATATATACATATATATATACATACATATACATACATACATATATATACATACATATACAGTATATATATATACATATACAGTATATATATATATTAGGGGTGTGGGAAAAAATAGATTCAAATTCAAATCGCGATTCTCACGTTGTGCGATTCAGTATAGATTCTCATTTTTCAAAAAAAAAAAAAAAAAAATATATATATATATATATATATATATATATATATATATATATATATATATATATGTATATATATATGTATGTGTATATATATATATATATATATGTGTGTGTGTGTGTGTGTGTGTGTGTGTGTGTGTGTGTGTGTATATATATATATATATATTTATTTGTATTTATTTGTATTTTTTGGTATTATGTTTTTCTGCTTAAATCTCAATATTATGGTCATTTCAAGAATAAAATGAAAAAAGTAATTTTACCACCAAAAAAATGTATTCACGTCAAATATAAATATATAAATTGTCTAATGTGTTTTTATTGTATTAATATTTATTGTTTGATGTAAGTACAAAACACAATTTTAGATATGTTCAAATCTGTATTTAAATATCTTCGTATGTTCCATCCATCCATCCATTTCTACCGCTTATTCCCTTTGGGGTTGCGGGGGGCGCTGGAGCCTATCTCAGCTACAATTGGGCGGAAGGCGGGGTACGCCCTGGACAAGTCGCCACCTCATCGCAGGGCCAACACAGATAGACAGACAACATTCACACTCACATTCACACACTAGGGCCAATTTAGTGTTGCCAATCAACCTATCCCCAGGTGTATGTCTTTGGAGGTGGGAGGAAGCCGGAGTATGTTATTAAATTAAAATGCATTGTACTGAGCAGCCGGGATAAATATGTGTGTTTGTGTTTTCTTTGTCAAAATAAGGGATTAGGTTGAACAGGTCGTTAATGGTGTCGCCAGTCAGTCCAGCAGGGAGAACCATGGCAAACAGATTGTGTGGTTCATGTGAACATGTAGAGTGCTTACCACATGCAAACAGTGCCTTGCCGCCTCTATATTCCACCGCCTCCTCCTGTGCAAACATCAGCAAGTGCGGCCTCCGCAGTAGACACCTGCCCGTCAGCTGGCGTGCCAGGAGAACACCATGTCTGCGCGTTACACAAGTACATTGTGCCATTATCTTTCCAGCTTCACTTTTGTTCATGCAACTGAAATTGGAAGCGATCCAAGTGCTGTTTAAATGAGCTTAATTGTGTTTTGAGAGCCAGCTCGCCGCCTCGCTACCAGACACGATTTTTTATTTTTCACACCACCGGATCGTTTTCTCATCTCTTTTTTCCTAGTTCAGTACAGTGCACAGCGTTATTGTTTGCACTGGCACAAGTTGTTTTCCACATCCAAGTAAGCTAAATTGGCATCTTTTTAATAGCATTTTAGTGCAAAATGTGTATCTACAATGCAGCCCCCCTATTTTGGGTGTTATGTTCCAAGACCACCCACATGAATCTTATTATAATTATATATATATATATATATATATATATATATATATATATATATACATATGTATGTATATATATACATATGTATATATATATATTTTATATCTATATATATATATTATATTATCTATATATATGTTTTATATATATATATACATATACATATGTATGTATATATGTATATACGTATATGTTTATATATGTATGTATATAGTATATGTATATATATATACATATGTATATATATATATGTTATATCTATATATATATGTTTTATATATATACATATATATAAGTATATATATATGTATGTGTATATGTATATATATATATATATATATGTATGTGTATTTGTGTATATATATATATATACATATACACATACATATATATGTGTGTGTGTATATATACGTCTATAAATATATATATATGTATATATGTGTGTGTGTATATATACGTCTATAAATATATATATATATATATATATGTATACATGTGTGTATATATGTGTATATATATGTATGTATATACATATACATGTATATATATATGTACATTTATAAGTTGATTTGATTTGATATACATATACGTTATATGTATATATATAGATATATATTTATCTACATATATAAAAATGTGTATGAATATATATGTTTATATATGTATATATACGTATATAAGTGTATATATATACATATATATGTATATGATACATGTATATATTTTATATCTATATATATATGTTTTATATATATATACATA